>NC_080594.1:25542963-25842963 GCF_027887145.1 Ammospiza caudacuta
AGTGTCGGAAGGAAGGAAGTGTCGAAGGAAGGAGGTGTCGGAAGGAAGTGTCGGAAGGAAGTGTCGGAAGGAAGGAAGGTAGTGTCGGAAGGAAGGAAGGAAGTGTCGGAAGGAAGGAAGGAAGTGTCAGAAGGAAGGAAGTGTCGGAAGTGTCGGAAGTGTCGGAAGTGTCGGAAGTGTCGGAAGTGTCGGAAGTGTCGGAAGGAAGGAAGGAAGGAAGGAAGGAAGGAAGGAAGTGTCAGAAGGAAGTGTCGGAAGGAAGGAAGGAAGGAAGGAAGGAAGGAAGGAAGGAAGGAAGTGTCGGAAGGAAGGAAGTGTCGGAAGGAAGTGTCGGATGGAAGTGTCGGAAGGAAGGAAGGAAGTGTCGGAAGGAAGGAAGTGTCGGAAGGAAGGAGGTGTCGGAAGGAAGTGTCGGAAGGAAGTGTCGGAAGGAAGGAAGGTATTGTCGGAAGGAAGGAAGGAAGTGTCGGAAGGAAGGAAGGAAGTGTCAGAAGGAAGGAAGTGTCGGAAGTGTCGGAAGTGTCGGAAGTGTCGGAAGGAAGGAAGGAAGGAAGGAAGGAAGGAAGGAAGTGTCAGAAGGAAGTGTCGGAAGGAAGGAAGTGTCGGAAGGAAGGAAGTGTGGAAGGAAGGAAGGAAGGAAGTGTCGGAAGGAAGGAAGTGTCGGAAGGAAGGAAGTGTCGGAAGGAAGTGTCGGAAGGAAGTGTCTGAAGGAAGGAAGGAAGTATCGGAAGGAAGTGTTGGAAGGAAGTGTCGGAAGGAAGTGTCGGAAGGAAGGAAGTGTCGGAAGGAAGTGTCGGATGGAAGGAAGTGTCGGAAGGAAGTGTCGGAAGGAAGTGTCGGAAGGAAGGAAGGAAGTGTCGGAAGGAAGGAAGTGTCGGAAGGAAGTGTCAGAAGGAAGTGTTTGAAGGAAGGAAGGAAGGAAGTGTCGGGAGGAAGGAAGGAAGGAAGTGTCGGAAGGAAGTGTCGGAAGGAAGTGTCGGAAGGAAGGAAGGAAGGGTCGGAAAGAAGGAAGTGTCGGAAAGAAGTGTCAGAAGGAAGTGTCGGAAGGAAGTGTCGGAAGGAAGTGTCGGAAGGAAGGAAGGAAGTGTCGGAAGGAAGGAAGGAAGTGTCGGAAGGAAGGAAGGAAAGAAGTGTCGGAAGGAAGGAAGGAAGTTTCGGAAGGAAGTGTCGGAAGGAAGTGTCGGAAGGAAGGAAGTGTCGGAAGGAAGTGTCGGAAGGAAGTGTCGGAAGAAAGTGTCGGAAGGAAGTGTCGGAAGGAAGGAAGTGTCGGAAGGAAGTGTCGGAAGGAAGTGTCGGAAGGAAGTGTCGGAAGGAAGGAAGGAAGTGTCGGAAGGAAGGAAGTGTCGGAAGGAAGGAAGTGTCGGAAGGAAGTGTCGGAAGGAAGTGTCAGAAGGAAGTGTCGGAAGGAAGGAAGGAAGTGTCGGAAGGAAGGAAGGAAGTGTCGGGAAGGAAGTGTCGGAAGGAAGTGTCGGAAGGAAGTGTCGGAAGGAAGGAAGTGTCGGAAGGAAGGAAGGAAGGGTCAGAAGGAAGTGTCGGAAGAAGGAAGGAAGTGTCGGAAGGAAGTGTCGGAAGGAAGGAAGTGTCGGAAGGAAGGAAGGAAGTGTCAGAAGGAAGTGTCGGAAGGAAGGAAGGAAGTGTCGGAAGGAAGTGTCGGAAGGAAGGAAGGAAGGAAGCGTCGGAAGAAAATGTCGGAAGGAAGTGTCGGAGGGAAGGAAGGAAGGAAGGAAGTGTCGGAAGGAAGTGTCGGAAGGAAGTGTCGGAAGGAAGTGTCGGAAGGAAGTGTCGGAAGGAAGGAAGTGTCGGAAGGAAGGAAGGAAGTGTCGGAAGAAAGGAAGTGTCGGAAAGAAGGAAAGAAGTGTCGGAAGGAAGGAAGTGTCAGAAGGAAGTGTCGGAAGGAAGGAAGTGTCGGAAGGAAGGAGGTGTCGGAAGGAAGTGTCGGAAGGAGGTGTCGGAAGGAAGGAATGTAGTGTCGGAAGGAAGGAAGGAAGTGTCGGAAGGAAGGAAGGAAGTGTCAGAAGGAAGGAAGTGTCGGAAGGAAGTGTCGGAAGGAAGGAAGGAAGTGTCGGAAGGAAGGAAGGAAGGAAGGGTCGGAAAGAAGGAAGTGTCGGAAAGAAGTGTCAGAAGGAAGTGTCGGAAGGAAGTGACGGAAGGAAGGAAGGAAGGAAGGAAGGAAGGAAGGAAGGAAGGAAGGAAGGAAGGAAGGAAGTGTCGGAAGGAAGTGTCGGAAGGAAGTGTCGGAAGGAAGGAAGGAAGGAAGGAAGGAAGGAAGGAAGGAAGGAAGGAAGGAAGTGTCAGAAGGAAGTGTCGGAAGGAAGGAAGGAAGTGTCGGAAGGAAGTGTCGGAAGGAAGTGTCGGAAGGAAGGAAGGAAGGAAGGAAGGAAGGAAGGAAGGAAGGAAGTGTCGGAAGGAAGTGTCGGAAGGAAGTGTCGGAAGGAAGTGTCGGAAGGAAGTGTCGGAAGGAAGGAAGGAAGGAATGAAGTGTCGGAAGGAAGGAAGGAAGGAAGGAAGGAAGGAAGGAAGGAAGGAAGGAAGTGTCGGAAGGAAGGAAGGAAGTGTCGGAAGAAAGGAAGTGTCGGAAAGAAGGAAAGAAGTGTCGAAGGAAGGAAGTGTCAGAAGGAAGTGTCGGAAGGAAGGAGGTGTCGGAAGGAAGGAGGTGTCGGAAGGAAGTGTCGGAAGGAAGTGTCGGAAGGAAGGAAGGTAGTGTCGGAAGGAAGGAAGGAAGTGTCGGAAGGAAGGAAGGAAGTGTCAGAAGGAAGTGTCGGAAGGAAGGAAGTGTCGGAAGGAAGGAAGGAAGGAAGGAAGGAAGGAAGGAAGGAAGGAAGGAAGGAAGGAAGTGTCGGAAGGAAGGAAGGAAGGAAGGAAGGAAGGAAGGAAGGAAGGAAGGAAGTGTCGGAAGGAAGTGTCGGAAGGAAGGAAGGAAGTGTCGGAAGGAAGTGTCGGAAGGAAGTGTCGGAAGGAAGTGTCGGAAGGAAGGAAGGAAGGAATGAAGTGTCGGAAGGAAGGAAGGAAGGAAGGAAGGAAGGAAGGAAGTGTCGGAAGGAAGGAAGGAAGTGTCGGAAGAAAGGAAGTGTCGGAAAGAAGGAAAGAAGTGTCGGAAGGAAGGAAGTGTCAGAAGGAAGTGTCGGAAGGAAGGAAGTGTCGGAAGGAAGGAGGTGTCGGAAGGAAGTGTCGGAAGGAAGTGTCGGAAGGAAGGAAGGTAGTGTCGGAAGGAAGGAAGGAAGTGTCGGAAGGAAGGAAGGAAGTGTCAGAAGGAAGGAAGTGTCGGAAGTGTCGGAAGTGTCGGAAGTGTCGGAAGTGTCGGAAGTGTCGGAAGTGTCGGAAGTGTCGGAAGGAAGGAAGGAAGGAAGGAAGGAAGGAAGGAAGGAAGGAAGGAAGTGTCAGAAGGAAGTGTCGGAAGGAAGGAAGGAAGGAAGGAAGGAAGGAAGGAAGGAAGGAAGTGTCGGAAGGAAGGAAGTGTCGGAAGGAAGTGTCGGATGGAAGTGTCGGAAGGAAGGAAGGAAGTGTCGGAAGGAAGGAAGTGTCGGAAGGAAGGAGGTGTCGGAAGGAAGTGTCGGAAGGAAGTGTCGGAAGGAAGGAAGGTATTGTCGGAAGGAAGGAAGGAAGTGTCGGAAGGAAGGAAGGAAGTGTCAGAAGGAAGGAAGTGTCGGAAGTGTCGGAAGTGTCGGAAGGAAGGAAGGAAGGAAGGAAGGAAGGAAGTGTCAGAAGGAAGTGTCGGAAGGAAGGAAGTGTCGGAAGGAAGGAAGTGTGGAAGGAAGGAAGGAAGGAAGTGTCGGAAGGAAGGAAGTGTCGGAAGGAAGGAAGTGTCGGAAGGAAGTGTCGGAAGGAAGTGTCTGAAGGGAAGGAAGGAAGTATCGGAAGGAAGTGTTGGAAGGAAGTGTCGGAAGGAAGTGTCGGAAGGAAGGAAGTGTCGGAAGGAAGTGTCGGATGGAAGGAAGTGTCGGAAGGAAGTGTCGGAAGGAAGTGTCGGAAGGAAGGAAGGAAGTGTCGGAAGGAAGGAAGTGTCGGAAGGAAGTGTCAGAAGGAAGTGTTTGAAGGAAGGAAGGAAGGAAGTGTCGGGAGGAAGGAAGGAAGGAAGTGTCGGAAGGAAGTGTCGGAAGGAAGTGTCGGAAGGAAGGAAGGAAGGGTCGGAAAGAAGGAAGTGTCGGAAAGAAGTGTCAGAAGGAAGTGTCGGAAGGAAGTGTCGGAAGGAAGTGTCGGAAGGAAGGAAGGAAGTGTCGGAAGGAAGGAAGGAAGTGTCGGAAGGAAGGAAGGAAAGAAGTGTCGGAAGGAAGGAAGGAAGTTTCGGAAGGAAGTGTCGGAAGGAAGTGTCGGAAGGAAGGAAGTGTCGGAAGGAAGTGTCGGAAGGAAGTGTCGGAAGAAAGTGTCGGAAGGAAGTGTCGGAAGGAAGGAAGTGTCGGAAGGAAGTGTCGGAAGGAAGTGTCGGAAGGAAGTGTCGGAAGGAAGGAAGGAAGTGTCGGAAGGAAGGAAGTGTCGGAAGGAAGGAAGTGTCGGAAGGAAGTGTCGGAAGGAAGTGTCAGAAGGAAGTGTCGGAAGGAAGGAAGGAAGTGTCGGAAGGAAGGAAGGAAGTGTCGGAAGGAAGTGTCGGAAGGAAGTGTCGGAAGGAAGTGTCGGAAGGAAGGAAGTGTCGGAAGGAAGGAAGGAAGGGTCAGAAGGAAGTGTCGGAAGGAAGGAAGGAAGTGTCGGAAGGAAGTGTCGGGAAGGAAGGAAGTGTCGGAAGGAAGGAAGGAAGTGTCAGAAGGAAGTGTCGGAAGGAAGGAAGGAAGTGTCGGAAGGAAGTGTCGGAAGGAAGGAAGGAAGGAAGCGTCGGAAGAAAATGTCGGAAGGAAGTGTCGGAGGGAAGGAAGGAAGGAAGAAGGAAGTGTCGGAAGGAAGTGTCGGAAGGAAGTGTCGGAAGGAAGTGTCGGAAGGAAGTGTCGGAAGGAAGGAAGTGTCGGAAGGAAGGAAGGAAGTGTCGGAAGAAAGGAAGTGTCGGAAAGAAGGAAAGAAGTGTCGGAAGGAAGGAAGTGTCAGAAGGAAGTGTCGGAAGGAAGGAAGTGTCGGAAGGAAGGAGGTGTCGGAAGGAAGTGTCGGAAGGAGGTGTCGGAAGGAAGGAATGTAGTGTCGGAAGGAAGGAAGGAAGTGTCGGAAGGAAGGAAGGAAGTGTCAGAAGGAAGGAAGTGTCGGAAGGAAGGAAGGGAAGGAAGGAAGGAAGGACGGACGGAAGGAAGGAAGGAAGGAAGGAAGGAAGGAAGGAAGGAAGGAAGGAAGGAAGTGTCAGAAGGAAGTGTCGGAAGGAAGGAAGGAAGGAAGGAAGGAAGGAAGGAAGGAAGGAAGGAAGGAAGGAAGTGTCGGAAGGAAGGGAGGAAGTGTCAGAAGGAAGTGTCGGAAGGAAGTGTCGAAAGGAAGTGTCGGAAGGAAGGAAGGAAGGAAGGAAGGAAGGAAGGAAGGAAGGAAGGAAGGAAGGAAGGAAGTGTCGGGAGGAAGGAAGGAAGTGTCAGAAGGAAGTGTCGGAAGCAAGTGTCGGAAGCAAGTGTCGGAAGGAAGGAAGGAAGGAAGTGTCGGAAGGAAGGAAGTGTCGGAAAGAAGGAAGGAAGTGTCAGAAGGAAGGAAGTGTCGCAAGGATGTGTCAGAAGGAAGTGTCGGAAGGAAGGAAGTGTCGGAAGGAAGGAAGTGTGGAAGGAAGGAAGGAAGGAAGTGTCGGAAGGAAGGAAGTGTCGGAAGGAAGTGTCGGAAGGAAGTGTCTGAAGGAAGGAAGGAAGTATCGGAAGGAAGTGTCGGAAGGAAGTGTCGGAAGGAAGTGTCGGAAGGAAGGATGGAAGTGTCGGAAGGAAGGAAGGAAGGAAGTGTCTGAAGGAAGGAAGGAAGTATCGGAAGGAAGTGTCGGAAGGAAGTGTCGGAAGGAAGGAAGGAAGTGTCGGAAGGAAGTGTCGGAAGGAAGTGTCGGAAGGAAGGAAGTGTCGGAAGGAAGTGTCGGAAGGAAGGAAGGAAGGAAGGAAGTGTCGGGAGGAAGGAAGTGTCAGAAGGAATTGTCGGAAGGAAATGTCGGAAGGAAGGAAGGAAGTGTCGGAAGGAAGTGTCGGAAGGAAGTGTCGGAAGAAAGTTCTGGAAGGAAGTGTCGGAAGGAAGTGTCGGAAGGAAGGAAGGAAGGAAGGAAGGAAGGAAGGAAGGAAGGAAGGAAAGAAGGAAGTGTCGGAAAGAAGTGTCAGAAGGAAGTGTCGGAAGGAAGTGACGGAAGGAAGGAAGGAAGGAAGGAAGGAAGGAAGGAAGGAAGGGAAGGAAGGAAGGAAGGAAGGAAGGAAGGAAGGAAGGAAGTGTCGGAAGGAAGTGTCGGAAGGAAGTGTCGGAAGGAAGGAAGGAAGGAAGGAAGGAAGGAAGGAAGGAAGGAAGGAAGGAAGGAAGGAAGGAAGGAAGTGTCAGAAGGTATTGTCGGAAGGAAGGAAGGAAGTGTCGGAAGGAAGGAAGGAAGTGTCAGAAGGAAGGAAGTGTCGGAAGTGTCGGAAGTGTCGGAAGTGTCGGAAGTGTCGGAAGGAAGGAAGGAAGGAAGGAAGGAAGGAAGGAAGGAAGGAAGGAAGGAAGGAAGTGTCAGAAGGAAGTGTCGGAAGGAAGGAAGGAAGGAAGGAAGGAAGGAAGGAAGGAAGGAAGGAAGGAAGGAAGTGTCGGAAGGAAGGAAGTGTCGGAAGGAAGTGTCGGATGGAAGTGTCGGAAGGAAGGAAGTGTCGGAAGGAAGGAAGGAAGGGTCAGAAGGAAGTGTCGGAAGGAAGGAAGGAAGTGTCGGAAGGAAGTGTCGGAAGGAAGGAAGTGTCGGAAGGAAGGAAGGAAGTGTCAGAAGGAAGTGTCGGAAGGAAGGAAGGAAGTGTCGGAAGGAAGTGTCGGAAGGAAGGAAGGAAGGAAGCGTCGGAAGAAAATGTCGGAAGGAAGTGTCGGAGGGAAGGAAGGAAGGAAGGAAGTGTCGGAAGGAAGTGTCGGAAGGAAGTGTCGGAAGGAAGTGTCGGAAGGAAGTGTCGGAAGGAAGGAAGGAAGTGTCGGAAGGAAGGAAGGAAGTGTCGGAAGAAAGGAAGTGTCGGAAAGAAGGAAAGAAGTGTCGGAAGGAAGGAAGTGTCAGAAGGAAGTGTCGGAAGGAAGGAAGTGTCGGAAGGAAGGAGGTGTCGGAAGGAAGTGTCGGAAGGAGGTGTCGGAAGGAAGGAATGTAGTGTCGGAAGGAAGGAAGGAAGTGTCGGAAGGAAGGAAGGAAGTGTCAGAAGGAAGGAAGTGTCGGAAGGAAGGAAGGAAGGAAGGAAGGAAGGAAGGACGGACGGAAGGAAGGAAGGAAGGAAGGAAGGAAGGAAGGAAGGAAGGAAGGAAGGAAGGAAGGAAGTGTCAGAAGGAAGTGTCGGAAGGAAGGAAGGAAGGAAGGAAGGAAGGAAGGAAGGAAGGAAGGAAGGAAGGAAGGAAGGAAGGAAGTGTCGGAAGGAAGGGAGGAAGTGTCAGAAGGAAGTGTCGGAAGGAAGTGTCGAAAGGAAGTGTCGAGAAGGAAGGAAGGAAGGAAGGAAGGAAGGAAGGAAGGAAGTGTCGGGAGGAAGGAAGGAAGTGTCAGAAGGAAGTGTCGGAAGCAAGTGTCGGAAGCAAGTGTCGGAAGGAAGGAAGGAAGGAAGTGTCGGAAGGAAGGAAGTGTCGGAAAGAAGGAAGGAAGTGTCAGAAGGAAGGAAGTGTCGCAAGGATGTGTCAGAAGGAAGTGTCGGAAGGAAGGAAGTGTCGGAAGGAAGGAAGTGTGGAAGGAAGGAAGGAAGGAAGTGTCGGAAGGAAGGAAGTGTCGGAAGGAAGTGTCGGAAGGAAGTGTCTGAAGGAAGGAAGGAAGTATCGGAAGGAAGTGTCGGAAGGAAGTGTCGGAAGGAAGTGTCGGAAGGAAGGATGGAAGTGTCGGAAGGAAGGAAGGAAGGAAGTGTCTGAAGGAAGGAAGGAAGTATCGGAAGGAAGTGTCGGAAGGAAGTGTCGGAAGGAAGGAAGGAAGTGTCGGAAGGAAGTGTCGGAAGGAAGTGTCGGAAGGAAGGAAGTGTCGGAAGGAAGTGTCGGAAGGAAGGAAGGAAGGAAGGAAGTGTCGGGAGGAAGGAAGTGTCAGAAGGAATTGTCGGAAGGAAATGTCGGAAGGAAGGAAGGAAGTGTCGGAAGGAAGTGTCGGAAGGAAGTGTCGGAAGAAAGTTCTGGAAGGAAGTGTCGGAAGGAAGTGTCGGAAGGAAGGAAGGAAGGAAGGAAGGAAGGAAGGAAGGAAGGGTCGGAAAGAAGGAAGTGTCGGAAAGAAGTGTCAGAAGGAAGTGTCGGAAGGAAGTGACGGAAGGAAGGAAGGAAGGAAGGAAGGAAGGAAGGAAGGAAGGAAGGAAGGAAGGAAGGAAGGAAGGAAGGAAGGAAGGAAGTGTCGGAAGGAAGTGTCGGAAGGAAGTGTCGGAAGGAAGGAAGGAAGGAAGGAAGGAAGGAAGGAAGGAAGGAAGGAAGGAAGGAAGGAAGGAAGTGTCAGAAGGTATTGTCGGAAGGAAGGAAGGAAGTGTCGGAAGGAAGGAAGGAAGTGTCAGAAGGAAGGAAGTGTCGGAAGTGTCGGAAGTGTCGGAAGTGTCGGAAGTGTCGGAAGGAAGGAAGGAAGGAAGGAAGGAAGGAAGGAAGGAAGGAAGTGTCAGAAGGAAGTGTCCGGAAGGAAGGAAGGAAGGAAGGAAGGAAGGAAGGAAGGAAGGAAGTGTCGGAAGGAAGGAAGTGTCGGAAGGAAGTGTCGGATGGAAGTGTCGGAAGGAAGGAAGGAAGTGTCGGAAGGAAGTGTCGGAAGAAAGTGTCGGAAGGAAGTGTCGGAAGGAAGGAAGTGTCGGAAGGAAGGAAGGAAGGAAGGAAGTGTCGGAAGGAAAGAAGTGTCGGAAGGAAGGAAGGAAGGAAGGAAGGAAGGAAGGAAGGAAGGAAGGAAGGAAGGAAGGAAGGAAGTGTCGGGAGGAAGGAAGGAAGTGTCAGAAGGAAGTGTCGGAAGGAAGTGTCAGAAGGAAGTGTCGGAAGGAAGTGTCGGAAGGAAGGAAGGAAGTGTCGGAAGGAAGGAAGGAAGTGTCGGAAGGAAGGAAGTGTTGGAAAGAAGGAAGGAAGTGTCGGAAGGAAGGAAGTGTCGCAAGGATGTGTCGGAAGGAAGTGTCGGAAGGAAGGAAGGAAGTGTCGGAAGAAAGGAAGTGTCGGAAAGAAGGAAAGAAGTGTCGGAAGGAAGGAAGTGTCAGAAGGAAGTGTCGGAAGGAAGGAAGTGTCGGAAGGAAGGAGGTGTCGGAAGGAGGTGTTGGAAGGAAGTGTCGGAAGGAAGGAATGTAGTGTCGGAAGGAAGGAAGGAAGTGTCGGAAGGAAGGAAGGAAGTGTCAGAAGGAAGGAAGTGTCGGAAGGAAGGAAGGAAGGAAGGAAGGAAGGAAGGAAGGAAGGAAGGAAGGAAGGAAGGAAGGAGGTGTCGGAAGGAAGCAAGGGTTCGGAAGGAAGGAAGGAAGGAAGGAAGGAAGGAAGGAAGGAAGGAAGGAAGGAAGTGTCGGAAGGAAGTGTCGGAAGGAAGGGAGGAAGTGTCAGAAGGAAGTGTCGGAAGGAAGTGTCGGAAGGATGTGTCGGAAGTGTCGGAAGTGTCGGGAGAAAGGAAGGAAGGAAGGAAGGAAGGAAGGAAGGAAGGAAGGAAGGAAGGAAGGAAGGAAGGAAGGAAGGAAGGAAGGAAGGAAGGAAGGAAGTGTCAGAAGGAAGTGTCGGAAGGAAGGAAGTGTCGGAAGGAAGGAAGTGTCGGAAGGAAGTGTCGGAAGGAAGTGTCGGAAGGAAGGAAGGAAGGAAGGAAGGAAGGAAGGAAGGAAGGAAGGAAGGAAGGAAGTGTCAGAAGGAAATGTCGGAAGGAAGGAAGGAAGGAAGGAAGGAAGGAAGGAAGGAAGGAAGGAAGGAAGTGTCGGAAGGAAGGGAGGAAGTGTCAGAAGGAAGTGTCGGAAGGAAGTGTCGAAAGGAAGTGTCGGAAGGAAGGAAGGAAGGAAGGAAGGAAGGAAGGAAGGAAGGAAGTGTCGGGAGGAAGGAAGGAAGTGTCAGAAGGAAGTGTCGGAAGCAAGTGTCGGAAGCAAGTGTCGGAAGGAAGGAAGGAAGGAAGTGTCGGAAGGAAGGAAGTGTCGGAAAGAAGGAAGGAAGTGTCAGAAGGAAGGAAGTGTCGCAAGGATGTGTCAGAAGGAAGTGTCGGAAGGAAGGAAGTGTCGGAAGGAAGGAAGTGTGGAAGGAAGGAAGGAAGGAAGTGTCGGAAGGAAGGAAGTGTCGGAAGGAAGTGTCGGAAGGAAGTGTCGGAAGGAAGTGTCTGAAGGAAGGAAGGAAGTATCGGAAGGAAGTGTCGGAAGGAAGTGTCGGAAGGAAGTGTCGGAAGGAAGGACGGAAGTGTCGGAAGGAAGGAAGGAAGGAAGTGTCTGAAGGAAGGAAGGAAGTATCGGAAGGAAGTGTCGGAAGGAAGTGTCGGAAGGAAGGAAGGAAGTGTCGGAAGGAAGTGTCGGAAGGAAGTGTCGGAAGGAAGTGTCGGAAGGAAGGAAGGAATTGTCGGAAGGAAGTGTCGGAAGGAAGTGTCGGAAGGAAGTGTCGGAAGGAAGTGTCGGAAGGAAGTGTCGGAAGGAAGTGTCGGAAGGATGGAAGGAAGGAAGGAAGGAAGGAAGGAAGGAAGGAAGGAAGGAAGAAGGAAGGAAGTGTCGGAAGGAAGTGTCGGAAGGAAGTGTCGGAAGGAAGGAAGGAAGTGTCGGAAGGAAGTGTCGGAAGGAAGTGTCGGAAGGAAGTGTCGGAAGGAAGGAAGGAAGGAAGGAAGGAAGGAAGGAAGGAAGGAAGGAAGGAAGTGTCGGGAGGAAGGAAGGAAGTGTCAGAAGGAAGTGTCAGAAGGAAGTGTCGGAAGGAAGGAAGGAAGTGTCGGAAGGAAGGAAGTGTTGGAAAGAAGGAAGGAAGTGTCGGAAGGAAGGAAGTGTCGCAAGGATGTGTCAGAAGGAAGTGTCGGAAGGAAGGAAGTGTCGGAAGGAAGGAAGTGTGGAAGGAAGGAAGGAAGGAAGGAAGGAAGGAAGGAAGGAAGGAAGGAAGGAAGGAAGGAAGGAAGGAAGGAAGTGTCGGAAGGAAGTGTCGGAAGGAAGTGTCGGAAGGAAGGAAGGAAGTGTCGGAAGGAAGTGTCGGAAGGAAGTGTCGGAAGGAAGTGTCGGAAGGAAGTGTCGGAAGGAAGTGTCGGAAGGAAGTGTCGGAAGGAAGTGTCGGAAGGAAGGAAGGAAGGAAGGAAGGAAGGAAGGAAGGAAGGAAGGAAGGAAGGAAGGAAGAAGGAAGGAAGTGTCGGAAGGAAGTGTCGGAAGGAAGTGTCGGAAGGAAGGAAGGAAGTGTCGGAAGGAAGTGTCGGAAGGAAGTGTCGGAAGGAAGTGTCGGAAGGAAGTGTCGGAAGGAAGTGTCGGAAGGAAGGAAGGAAGGAAGGAAGGAAGGAAGGAAGGAAGGAAGGAAGGAAGGAAGGAAGGAAGGAAGGAAGGAAGGAAGGAAGGAAGGAAGGAAGGAAGGAAGGAAGGAGGTGTCGGAAGGAAGCAAGGGTTCGGAAGGAAGGAAGGAAGGAAGGAAGGAAGGAAGGAAGGAAGGAAGGAAGTGTCGGAAGGAAGTGTCGGAAGGAAGGGAGGAAGTGTCAGAAGGAAGTGTCGGAAGGAAGTGTCGGAAGGATGTGTCGGAAGTGTCGGAAGTGTCGGGAGAAAGGAAGGAAGGAAGGAAGGAAGGAAGGAAGGAAGGAAGGAAGGAAGGAAGGAAGGAAGGAAGGAAGGAAGGAAGGAAGGAAGTGTCAGAAGGAAGTGTCGGAAGGAAGGAAGTGTCGGAAGGAAGGAAGTGTCGGAAGGAAGTGTCGGAAGGAAGTGTCGGAAGGAAGGAAGGAAGGAAGGAAGGAAGGAAGGAAGGAAGGAAGGAAGGAAGTGTCAGAAGGAAGTGTCGGAAGGAAGGAAGGAAGGAAGGAAGGAAGGAAGGAAGGAAGGAAGGAAGGAAGTGTCGGAAGGAAGGGAGGAAGTGTCAGAAGGAAGTGTCGGAAGGAAGTGTCGAAAGGAAGTGTCGGAAGGAAGGAAGGAAGGAAGGAAGGAAGGAAGGAAGGAAGGAAGGAAGTGTCGGGAGGAAGGAAGGAAGTGTCAGAAGGAAGTGTCGGAAGCAAGTGTCGGAAGCAAGTGTCGGAAGGAAGGAAGGAAGGAAGTGTCGGAAGGAAGGAAGTGTCGGAAAGAAGGAAGGAAGTGTCAGAAGGAAGGAAGTGTCGCAAGGATGTGTCAGAAGGAAGTGTCGGAAGGAAGGAAGTGTCGGAAGGAAGGAAGTGTGGAAGGAAGGAAGGAAGGAAGTGTCGGAAGGAAGGAAGTGTCGGAAGGAAGTGTCGGAAGGAAGTGTCGGAAGGAAGTGTCTGAAGGAAGGAAGGAAGTATCGGAAGGAAGTGTCGGAAGGAAGTGTCGGAAGGAAGTGTCGGAAGGAAGGACGGAAGTGTCGGAAGGAAGGAAGGAAGGAAGTGTCTGAAGGAAGGAAGGAAGTATCGGAAGGAAGTGTCGGAAGGAAGTGTCGGAAGGAAGGAAGGAAGTGTCGGAAGGAAGTGTCGGAAGGAAGTGTCGGAAGGAAGTGTCGGAAGGAAGGAAGGAATTGTCGGAAGGAAGTGTCGGAAGGAAGTGTCGGAAGGAAGTGTCGGAAGGAAGTGTCGGAAGGAAGGAAGGAAGGAAGGAAGGAAGGAAGGAAGGAAGGAAGGAAGGAAGGAAGAAGGAAGGAAGTGTCGGAAGGAAGTGTCGGAAGGAAGTGTCGGAAGGAAGGAAGGAAGTGTCGGAAGGAAGTGTCGGAAGGAAGTGTCGGAAGGAAGTGTCGGAAGGAAGGAAGGAAGGAAGGAAGGAAGGAAGGAAGGAAGGAAGGAAGTGTCGGGAGGAAGGAAGGAAGTGTCAGAAGGAAGTGTCGGAAGGAAGTGTCGGAAGGAAGGAAGGAAGTGTCGGAAGGAAGGAAGTGTTGGAAAGAAGGAAGGAAGTGTCGGAAGGAAGGAAGTGTCGCAAGGATGTGTCAGAAGGAAGTGTCGGAAGGAAGGAAGTGTCGGAAGGAAGGAAGTGTGGAAGGAAGGAAGGAAGGAAGGAAGGAAGGAAGGAAGGAAGGAAGGAAGGAAGGAAGGAAGGAAGGAAGGAAGTGTCGGAAGGAAGTGTCGGAAGGAAGTGTCGGAAGGAAGGAAGGAAGTGTCGGAAGGAAGTGTCGGAAGGAAGTGTCGGAAGGAAGTGTCGGAAGGAAGTGTCGGAAGGAAGTGTCGGAAGGAAGGAAGGAAGGAAGGAAGGAAGGAAGGAAGGAAGGAAGGAAGGAAGGAAGGAAGGAAGGAAGGAAGGAAGAAGGAAGGAAGTGTCGGAAGGAAGTGTCGGAAGGAAGTGTCGGAAGGAAGGAAGGAAGTGTCGGAAGGAAGTGTCGGAAGGAAGTGTCGGAAGGAAGTGTCGGAAGGAAGTGTCGGAAGGAAGTGTCGGAAGGAAGGAAGGAAGGAAGGAAGGAAGGAAGGAAGGAAGGAAGGAAGGAAGGAAGGAAGGAAGGAAGGAAGGAAGGAAGGAAGGAAGGAAGGGCTGCATCCTCAGCTGGAATAGCCATGCTTGGCGCCTCTATGTACTTTTGTAGCAAAGCACCTGCAGGCAGATGCTGACTCACAACCAGGAGGAGTGAACAGAAGGGGAGCTCAGCTGTGAGACATGGTCAATCTTATCTGAGCTTTTCTCAAATATTCCATATTGCTTTTGGAAACAATTGTTTTTAAGGGAGCGGCAGGGAATTTTCATATGTATATTTCCCCCTGTGTCACAAGGCATTGCTGTATCTGTGTGGGTTAGAGGTTATCAGGCAAGCTTTGGCAAGAACATTGTATAAGGTCTGCATGCACTTCACATCTCATGCTAAATCTCCCCTGCAGCTGGCAGCCCTGTGTTCAGTTAGCCCAGCACTGAGGAAAACCAACAGTGGCGGTACTGCCAGGCTCACTGTTTCTCTGCATTGCTAACAGTTTCCTCTCCCATCCACTCTGTCAGGGAACAGGAGTAGTTCTGCAATTTCTGCCATTTCAGTCTTGCACATCAAGGGGCGATTGCTGCACTCACCTACACCCTGCAATGCAAGGACTGAGGTTTTAAGTGCCTGATCCAAGAGATTCTGAGTGTGCTGCTGTACCTGCCTTCTCCATAGTTTTTGCCCTTAGGACAGAAAAATTTGACTAAGAGAAAGTATGCAAAGTTCAAGAGTGTCATGTTTGTGTTGAGGAGTTAGGCTGAATATTTCAAGCTTGTGTGCTTAAATTTGCATAAATAAAGGGAAGCTACTGTGTGTGTTCGAGAACACTTGTTTCAGTATAAATGTAGAGATGAAGTTTGCTGAATTTAAAATTTAAATGCTTTGGCCTTTCTGAGGCTAAGATTAGGAACACTAAGCTGTCTATTTCAGTTGGTTAAAATAAAAATCCATTTAAATCACAGTTCCAAAATTTTCACAGTAATAAAACAGCTTCCATCCATATTAATGAAATTAGAAGGCAAGTGTCCATGTGGACACCAGGGAAATAACAGCTATTTGGCAAGAGCTTTCTTGGCTGTCATTCCTCTAGATCATCCCTTAACTTGCTTTAGTGTTCCTTCACCCTCATTAATCAATCATTAACTAACAAATTATATGAGATTAACATCTCATACCAATTCTTTGATCATTACAAAAAATCTCATACCAATTCTTAGATCATTACAAAAAATAACTTGCCTCATCAAGGAGTAAGTCTGGTTCTGCACTGATGGGAACAACCCTGGTCTCTTGGGAAAGGAATGTATGAGACAGAAGTGCCCTTTTATCTCCTGACTCTATTTTGCTTAAACAGAGTAGAAAAATACTAAATGAGAGAGGTTAAGCAAAAATAGAAAACAAATTTGATAAGAAAAAACAATAAATGAATGGGAGTGGTGAAAAGTGACACAGACTAGAAAGAACAGATGAAGCCAAGAACTTGAAAAGGATTAGATGTTATGGAAAACAAATAAGTGAAATATCAAGAGGAAAAATAAGTAAAAAATGAGATGTCCCTGAGAACTGCAAGATGGAGAAGGAAAGCTATGAACAGGGAGCTAGTCAGGAATAAGTAACATCGATCAGAAAATGCAGCATGTATTTTAATTGGCACCAACAAGAGAAAATTACTTCAAATACGGCAAAAATATTTAATGCCCTGCAAATACCAGCTTTATGCATACAACAGACTGACGGGTATGAAAATATTTTTCTAGCTCCAGGCTTCACTTCACATTAAAAATTCTTGGAAAGGTAGGCTAGTGCTCTGCTTTTCCTACTCCAGGCCTTTTCTGAACACGTTAGGAAATACACATTCCTTTTTCTGGGCAATCTCGTGTGGATGCCCCACTCTGTTCAGAATGGTTATTGCACACCAACACAGACCACAGAAAAGATACATAATCCTAGGTGAGAGGTCTGACCAAACACAGAATGTACCAGCCTGCTAAAATTGCTCCAGTAAATCACAGTTTTTGTGAATATATGATGATGATTATAATTATTTTTCCACCTGTACCAGGATCAAAATAAGAACCTTGACCTAAGGAATACTCTCCTACTTGGAACTCTTAGCTATTTCTACACCATCAAAAGTAGTTTAAGACCACTTCATGATTCATTTTCCTGTTAAATATGTAATACGTTGCACATATATTTTATCCTTAAAAATTCTTAAGTGACCCCATTGAAAGCATGCTTCACATGTAGGAGATAAACCACAAGGAGAGGCCACTATGCAATTAAAGTTAGTGAGAGGACATAGAGCAAGGGTTAAAGGCAAATATCAAAGTTCAGTTCAACCTTGACCAAAGTATATTGATTTGGGTTTTTTATATATCTTCCAATTCTCTTAGTTGGTAAACAATCCTCTAGAAAAATGTCCTCAGTGCACTGTGCTAGAAGTCAGTTTTGTTTCTTGTTTGTTTGGGTTGGGGTATTTTTGGGTTGGGGTATTTTTTGGTTGTTAAAGGGTTTGGAATACAATACCTGCACTCTGACAGGCTCCAGGGTGTCGCATGATGTCTGGTTACATAAGCTCCTTAGTGAACAGAACATAAAACACAGAGGCAAGGGAGCTTTCCAAAACTTCACAGAAGCATATATTATTTTATGTTTTTCTGTTCAGTAAGCCATTATCCAGCCTTGCTGAGAGTTATATAACCGTAAGTTTTCTCAGGGCAGGCCTGAAAGATGAGGGCATCTACCTGCAGATTTGGTCTTGCTCACTGCACTCATGCCCAATCACTTTAAGAAATAGCTTGAGGTTGAGTTTGGGAATTTTTTTTAACCCCCTTCCCCATGATTCACAAAACTGATATCATGTGATTAGCTATGATTTTGTAAAAACAGGGTTTTGCCTGTAGCACTGGAAGTTGTCCTTAATTCACAAGAAGAGAATTTGCTAATAAAATGCCACCTAAAATTAACTAAGTACAAAAACTCTTTCTATATTCTTACCCCACACACAAGGGGCTGAAAAGGATCCTTTCTCACCTTGGACACTACAGCAAAAACTGTGCAGCAGGGTTTGCAGAGGTGACCAGAACCTGTGAGACAGATTTTACTACATTGTAGGTATTGACCTTCCAAAGGGCACTAAGCTACACACTAAAGTCAGATGGTGTTAATACTCTTGAAATACAGTTTGAAATCATGAACACTGCCAGAAAATTAGCTGCCTTGTTTCTAACCTCTTCCTCCCAATTAGCATTACCATGCTACTCATCTCAGGGGAACAGCACCCAAAGAACATTATTATCTTGAGAATCTAAGTCACAGTGTCTTCAATTTGCAATCTATAAATGCTTCATATAGAATAGATTTTTTGTTGTTGTTTTGCAGGTGTCCCATAGTTCAGGCAATTCTGTCACAGTATGGATGTGCAGGTAGGAAAAGCAGCAGCTCCCTGACAGCCTTATTGATGTGTACTGCTGACCAACAAAATGTAAACCAAATCTCTGATCATTTGGCAAGGTCACATCTGGGTACAGAGAAGCAGCAGGATCACAGAAAGAGATTTTCCTTGTTCCTATTTCCTGGATGGATTATGACGTGTTTTACATTGGATAGGCAAATTGATTCATATAAAAGAAAAGCTTAAATGTAGTCTATTTCTTAAGCCATGTTTTCCTAAGGTTTGTACAGATTCAGAGAGGTATGTCTTACTTTCCTTTTCAAGCCTTCCTGCTTGTGGCCTGGGCTTATCATAATATTTTCCTAGGAGACTGTGTAGTGGAGAGTTTCACTATTTTTAGCTACTTCTGCTTCTAAGTATCATGGGACATCCTTATAAGCAAAGAAGCCCACAAGTTCTTTAACTTTACAGGTTAAGAGAAGCAACAATGAGAAAAGTCTTTAAGTGTTAAGAAGAGATTGAACGCAATTAGGAAACATTTATACTTATGAAACACCGTTTTGTTACTTACTCAGCTTTACTTTAGAAGGATATAAAGAGACAAATATTGCACTTGAATTTGTGAGCACTGGCTCCAAACCTATTAAATTTGTTAGGTATACTACTGGAGGGCTTAATGCAGACTCAGTAGCCTCAGACCAATTCACTGCCACAGAACATTCCCATGGGAAAAGCCATGAACAAATCAGGAACTCTGACAATTCCTCTGTCAACCACAGCAGTGGAACCAGCAAATACCAATTTCTTTCTTTGCAAACCAGGCTTTGGGCACATGAAGTGCTTTCTAATGCTGGCTTTCCTGTACAAATGTAAACTGCTGCTGTAAAAGAAGCCACACAGGACACAATATGACCTCCTGTGGTTATTTGTGAACAATGTGGAAAGACAAGGTAGTCTGCACCAAGGAAGTAAGGAGGGCTCCATATGCACCCAGGTATCCTTGCACAGACCCAGGAGAGGGCTTACAAAACTGCTCCTTGTGCTCATACTTGTGGTTAGTTTGGTTTTTTTTGGAACTTCACAGATTTTTGTTAAACTGTTCAGTAAAATTTAATGGGATTGGAGTTTCATGCTGTGCTGAAGAGTTTACAATGTATAAAATACTGGCACTAAGAGAAAAAAAAAGTATGATTTAAAAAAACTTTAGACATTGTACGGATGCAGCTGCTTCCATTCAAGAATTTCAAAACCCGATTCTGATCATTGATCACCACTCCCAGATGCCATGTATAAGAAGTATTACTAAACCAAATGCAGATGAGACATAGCAAGGATGCTAATTGGCTTGTCTGAGCTCATTCAGGATCTAATCCAAATATTCTCTTCAATACATGACTGTAGCTATTGCAGTTGCTGTTGCTTTAACAGCAGGATCTGAAGGATTGACTACAGCTCTGGAAAAGAATCAAGGAATCCATACTCCCAGCCAGCCTGCTCTGATCATCACCATACCTGGCCTGATCCCTGAATGAACAAGGCGAATAGGTATTGTAGGCCTATGCTGAAAAATATATTAGAAGTTGTCACTGTGTAATTTTATATTTTTTATGGATCTTACATTTCTAAGCAGATTTGCCATTTTCCCATGCACACTTTTCTGTGTGTCTTCTGTTTTTTTCTGTTTTATCTTTTGTTTTGATAGCAATTCCCCAAGCCAGGTACCTTGAACTTGCGTGCAGGTTCCTGTCCTGATAGAGGAAAAAAAATGTCACATGCTTGTGAGGACACAGCTCAGCCTAGAGCCCTGCTAATGGTGCAGACTGAAACAAAGAGATTCTCTCTGGCTCTAAGCCTGAGCTAAGACTGCATCTCCAGTAGCTGGGGAGACCAACTTTTCTGTATCGTCTGATATAGCACCAGAGCCAGGAAGTAAAATCTGCAAGCTTCTTTGACAACCATCCTCTAAAGAGCTCTACTGGAGAGGAATAATGAGTCAGTTGTGATGGGATGCCATTTACTCCAGGCAGGATGAAGGTAAAGGCAGTTTGGTTTTTTGGTAGTATAGATGACATCCCACTTTCTGGGTGGTAGGTTACTGAGGTTCTGCAACCACCACAAGTGTCACTCTATTGCTGACAGGGATGCAGTAAAGCAGTAACTGACACGTTCGATCCAGGAACAGGGCTGCAGTGCTTCAGAGGCATGCCAACCTCCCAGCATGGACCCACAACAAACCTTGTGGGGAGACCCTCCTTTATGCTCATGCTTCTGGAATTTGTTCACTGCTGTGCATCCAAAGCTTTTCTGTGACATTCCTTAGTGGCCCTCAATCAAATGGCTTAATTTATTGTCAGACATGTTTTGTGGTAAATCTGTTACAGTCCAAGAAGACAAATTTTCAAGCTGCAACAGCATCTGGATGCCCGGCACACAGTGCAGGACAAGCCCACCAGGCCACACACCGCTGTAGGTTCTTTATGTGAGAAAGCTCCCCTGGACAAGCATACATCCTTCACTGTGTATGCTCTGTATTTTGATCTCCATCCTACAGAATTTCTCAGGTAAAGAAATCATTTACATTAATTACTCAGATTTTTTTATAGATCATTTCACTTCTTGGAAAAAAAACCCAAACCCTAAAACAAAACAGTCTGGAATGGGGATTAATATTTTAAATCTTCTCTCCTCTTTCTCAGTGACATCTGCTGGAAAGAGGCAAACAGCTAATCTTAGGATGTCAAGACTTTATGCTAATCTGTCATATAAGCTGTACAGCATGCAAATGTCATCCACAGGACTCATTCAGAAGCTTTAATTCCAATAAAGTCAATGTCTAAGATCTGGTCAAAACTTAGAGATTACTCACAGAGAAAACCCATGGGAAACTCTCACCAGAAAAATGGCCACTGGTGCAGTAATGGTCCTTTCAAAACAGAAGCAGGATCCAATAGGTTGACAGGATCTGTTCTTGACTTACAAAAAGTTTATTATTTTAAACTGCTTCTGAGAATTCCCCTGCATTTTAGTTGGTAAAAATAGCAAGCTCTGCAAACATACAATAAAAGAGTTACAATAAATAACCCCTTTTAGAATCATTGATCTTATTGTTCCTTTGCAAGTCTAAAATCTGAAATTTGCCATGTTATTATTCACACTAATACCCAAAGCATTAACAAAATAACTATGTTTATGTGTTCATAAGTAATTTATCCTTCATCTGAGAAAGCAACTCCCAACTGTGAGAGTTTCAGGAAAAGGTAGTTAAGAAGTTACTGCCAAAGACTCAGATGTAAATAAATGCCCCTCTGTGTTAAAAGTGTATTAGGTAACAGCAAGACCTTTCTGGTTTGGAAACTGGAATTTTCATCTAACTCTAAGTTCCTGAGAGATTATTACAGAAGACCTTTGGCCCAGTGAATGGGATTCATGGTGTGTGCTTGTGCCATCAGAATGAGGCCTTGATAATAAATTCTGTACCTTGAAGTGAAATTCACAAGCAATCTGGGGTCTCTTTAAAGTGCAAGGAAAGTACTACTGCAGTTTTCCCATTTCCTTGTCATGGCAAGGGAAGACTCGGGACACTCAATATGAGAATCAGCAAGCTTCGTTTATTGATTAGAGCATTGGACATATTCTGCAAGCCAAGCAGTCTATTGGTTATACTACAATATCAGCTCTTCCTCATTCCTTAGGACTTACATCTCCTTTTTCTCATGTCTCTCTCTCTCAATTACAGTATCTAGTTATCAGACCACAACTATGCTGAAGGACACAGCGTCCTTGCAGCTGCTAGCTGGGTCCAGAACTTTTCCAATTCTTGGTTAGTTATTTAGAGTATGTTTCTGTGGCTTTTGTCACGTAGCTATTCCTCCAACAATTCCCCTTTTCTTTTTGCACAAGCAATGTTTGATTAAATGCAGCAGATATCATCTTTTGCACCATATTTTGTAAGCATATGCAAAAGCAAGACAAGACTAATACTACTAACAAAGCTATAATGGTTACTATAATGCCAGCTTTAACAATAGAGTGTAGCTATGATCTTAGGCTTAAAGATAAGAGCAATCTATGCTAATACAGGTGATTTTAAAGGCTCAATGAGAATTGCTATCAATTAGTCTAACAACAATAGTAAGTTTTAACATGCTGGCAGACGAGCATCCAATCAACAAAGCTCTCATTGGCTGTCCGCTGCTGTAGCAGGCTCTTTGACTTTTGTTTGGATGCGTTGCGGCTTGCAGTCTATTAAGGTACGGTCTATTGAGGTTGCCACGTTCAAACCGAGGCTCCTGCTGGCTGCCAGGTGTAGTGGCACGCGCCTGTAATCCTAGCGGCGGGGGAGGGAAAGGGGGCACTGGGAGCCGGCCGAGCGCTGCTTCCTGCTTCCTGGCGCCAAGGGGCAGCGGGTGCCAGAGCCACCGCTGGGAAGGCTGCTCCAGTGGCTAAGCAGAGGCCGGGGGTAGCGGCCGCATCCTCGGCTCCCACTCCGGGATTTCCGCACCGCCTCGCTCCGGCTCCGAGGAGTCTCCCGTGCGGTTCCGGCAGCAGCCACTGCTGCCAGTGGGAGCCCCCGCTGTCCCCGCGATGCGCCCGGCTGGTGCTCGTGCTCCTATTGTACAATCCCGTCGCATACGGCCAGCAATTCCCCAGCGGAAGAGTCAGAGTCGTGATGGTCCGCAAAGCATCCTTTTGCAACTCCATATGCAAGCAATCCCAGGAGCTTTTATCCCAGGTCGTTCGTCTGTAGTCCCTGCTTTTCTAAAAAGCACTTAAAAAGATTATACGCTGCTTGTCTCTCCATTACCTTCTAATCTAGTTGTCGACTGTTGCAGCTCTTTGCAAGACGTCAGCGGCGTTTAGTCAGCTGAGACCCTTCTCTAAGGTCACTCGGGGCGCGGAGCCCAGCTCTTTCGCCTCCCGTGCTGTGTCAGGACCGACACGAATTCTGCACCGTACTGTCGCTCGCAGGTTCAAGCCCTCTGTAGGGCTCCTGTTCGGGTAGCCATTTGTCATGGCGAGGGAAGACTCAGGACGCTCAATATGAGAATCAACAAGCTTCCTTTATTGATTAGAGCATCAGACATTTATGCACAACAGGTAATAAACTCATACATATTCTGTAAATCAAGCAATCTGTTGATTATACTACAATATCAGCTCTTCCTCGTTCCTTAGCACTTATATCTCCTTTTTCTCACGTCTCTCTCTCTCAATTACAGCATCTAGTTATCGGACCACAGCTATGCTCAAGGACACAGTGTCCTTGCAGCTGCTAGCCGGGTCCGGTTCTTTTCCAATTCTTGGTTAGCTATTTGGAGTATGTTTCTGTGGCTTTTGTCACGTAGCTATTCCTCCAACATTTCCTCACACTGAACCCCACAAATATCACTGCATCCAAACGGATCCTATAAGAGAGGGGGTCACAAAATCTCATTTGTACTGTGTGTTAGTAATTGCTGTGTATGATGAGTTAGGTGATGAGGATCCTGGAATGAGGTATCTGCTGCTGAGTTATTTTCCAATCAGATAATGTCCTCCTGGCTTCTGCACTGGAACAAACAAGTCTTTCTCAAACCTCGTCAAGGCTTTTATGCATTAGAAGGATTAGGAGACAAGGACAGAAAAGAAAGTTACAATTTTAAAGAAATGCTCAGTAGAAAACATCTGATGTGCCTCTTTGTTGTGAGTCCAGTTGCAGAATCAGTTCTGATTTCAAGCGTCACACAGTTTCTGCAAGGTAAGACAGAGCAGCATTGTGGACACAGGTGGGCAGAGCAAAGACTAACAGATGGATTGCTGTGCAGGATGCACATGCAGGAACAAGGGATGTGGTTCTTACCTTTAACAGGAGGAACAAGTGCAGCTCTCACTTCCACTTGACTGACAGCAGAAGATAATGGGTGTTATTCTCTGTATTGTTTCAGTGTCTAAACAAGACACACATACAGAGCTCCAACTAGATTTTTTCCTTTGATAATTCTTCATCTTATGTATTGCATAGCTTTGTGGCTCATGTCATGGAAGAATCACAGAACAGGCAAATGTTGACAGCTCCACCATGCTGTTAGACACAAAGAGTCCAGGTCTACAGGGAGAGTCAAGTATTGTGACCCATGACCAGTCAGAAGCCAAGAACAAGGAAACAGAAATAAGAGGGGTATAGCATAAGGCAAAATCCCTCCCTTACTGAGGGCAAAGGGAGTTATCACACTGAAGTGCTTATGAGGAAGAAAGGCCTCGCTCAAGTCATGCTAGTTGAGCAGGACCTGTAACAGAGAAGAAAGAAAGAACAAAAAAAGATAAACTGAGAAGATTTAGGATTCATTGCTTTACCCTAACTGAGGGTCTTCTCCCTTTGCAACTACAAAACTCTGCCAACTAGACACAAGGGTCAGAAGTAGATGGGATATGGCTGCCTGCAGCCAGCTTGAGACCCACATGTTAGGGCAATATTCTACCTCTGAAAGCATCCTGATGTATTTTAGTCTACCCTGTCACATATCTTTCTCCTTCAGGCAAACAGACAAGGTACTTGATTCATAAGAACTGAGGCAGATGAGAATCCAGCCCCAATATGAAGAAACCTTAAAGCACGTTTAACTTTCATCAGCTCTCTCCCAGAGGAGAATAATGCTCTTCTACATAAACAAGGGGCCCACAGTGGCTCTGAACAACTTCTGGAATACTGGTTTTTGAATCTTCTCAGGAGAGCAAGGTACGTCCATGATGACTGCTGGCTAGGGGTAAAACAGACTAAACAATCCAGTGCCCAATAAGGCAGTGGGTGAAAGGCTTTTGCTCCTACATCATCAAAGAAAAAAGACCAACTTCTGAATGTATAACCTGAAAGAAGGATGAGTTTTAGGTCTCCATTGTAAACAGTAAAAATATTCACAATACAGAGGAAAGTTACAATTGCACATGATTTGAACATCTCATAAAAAATTTCAGATAAATGTACTTCTAATTTAGAAGTGGAGCATAACTAGCAGACAACAGAGGGCAATTAATGTTTGTGTCCAGACTTGAAATATGAAGTTTCAAATTAATACCTCATGAACTTTCTTACATCTTTCCCACAGTCTCTCAAAACAGCAATACATTCCCAACCAAATGTCACAAAACAGCAATACATTCCCAACCAAATGTCAATGTCAACTTACATCAAAGAACTTGAATCAAGTAAAAAATAAGTATTTTTAATGCCAAAATCAATAAAAGTTATACGTTTTAGTAAAAAACAGGAGCTTTAAACTTTGTAAAGACATGTTGTATCAGCTGTTACTTGGGAGGATTATACTATTTTATTACAGCTTGAAGGAAGCAAATACAGGTCTCATAGTTCCATGGAAGCTTACCGTTTTGCCGATATACTACAAATGGTATGCACTGAACTGCTGCCAGAGCTATAGCTTTTTTGTAGCAACAATTCAAGTTAAAAGGACCTGGAAAGAAACCTGCCTTTTGCCATTGTATCTCAGACAACTTACAGCCAGGCAGAGAAAAAGTGAGTTCATTCCCAGGCTAAGTGAGCTGGGTGATTGGCTCCTTTGATTGCTGAAATCCCAAAACAACTCTGACTCAAAGGCAACAAATTATGTAGAAGGGATCCTGGCTTGGAATCTGATTCTCCTCCTGGAATTACATGATACTGAAAGCAAAATATACAGAAAGAAATTGATAGGCAAATTTTTTTCACCGTTGCCCAGAATATCAGTGGTTGATTAGACACTACTCAATAAGCCTGTGATTTAAAGGAAACCATAAACACCTCTGCAATAAATCAAGGGGGAGAGGCCACTAAAGAAAAAGCAGAGAAGGTTCAGTGCCCTTCTGTTATGCAAGAAAACAAAAGAAACCATCAGGGTTTGGACAAGGATTCAACCCTAGGTGTGTACTGTAAACAGCAAGGAGAAAAACAGAAAGGAGGAGGCAAACATCATGGCACAACACCAGCTTTTTTATTGTAGCTTGCCAGAGAGACAGGCATGGAGCTAGAGGCCAAGTAACTACTTTTGCTCAAATATGGTCAGATGAACATGGCTTGTGTGTATCCTTTATGCATAAGCAGGACTGCTTCACTCTACCATCATCAGGGTGGTTTTCCACATGGAAATAACATGTAGGAACTTTTTATTGCCTAATTGCTGGCATTTAATAAAGGATATCAACTTTCCCTGCAAAAGGAAACCATTTTGGTATTTCTCATTCTCCCTACAAGAAACAAATAGTATTATATGATTAGCTGTTTGGTTATATGCCTATATTTTAAAAAGAGTACAAATTCAGACAACTAACAGGCTAATATATTACAGTCTGTATTGAGCACAGAATAATAACAAACCTAGTGAGAACCTTCAGATTGCAATCGGAGCAAGGCTGTTGGGCTCCAACCCCAAAGCAGTTTGCAAGGAATAGTGATGTCCCACAACAGCCAGTAAAGCTCTTAGCAAACATAGCAAATGTCACCTAATTATCAATGTCCCGGGGGAAATAAATTGAGAACATGATAGCAAAATCTTCCGATGGACTTGACCGGAATACAAGGGAAAGGACTCATACTACAAAATTCACAGTAAGGATAAAGTGCCACATGTTCCACACGAAGCAAGTTTTGCAACTGAGCATGCAAACAGGGAAAAAATATATTCAGTAACCAGCCACATGGATCTTCGATCTGAAAATTACTGAGGCACAATAAAGGACCCTTTGTTTCATTTTTGTTATCACTTTCTGGATCAGGAACTTGGAATTGCTTACTACAAGAAAGACTGTTCCTTTGGATAGCCTTTTGGTGCCTCAGAATGCAGTGTAAGTATGCACAAGATAAGTTTGCAAAGTTCTTTGTAGACCATTAAGAAACAGGGTATGCTTTCACTACTACGGTGGTAGCTCTATCATAAAAGGAACCAACCACTCATCCCTAGGATAGTGCTAAAAGGTAAGGATAAACGAAAGGCAGGTTCAGCCAATTTTTGTGAAAGTTATTGATGAAATGGAAGTGAAATGATGGAAGTGGCTTTTCCTGACAGTTTTTTTTTTTTGTTTTTTCACAGTGCATTGAAATAATGAGTCTTCTTAGCTTTCTATACTGTTTCCATGTTCCCCAGACAGAACCGACAGGTAGACCTTCTCACCCAGCAGAAATAGATTCCATGCTACCATAACATTTTAAAAGGGTGTAATTTATTTTGGATACTGGCCCTTCCTCATTTTTTACAGTTAACAAAAGACATATCCTGTTATGACTATGTTCTCCTTATTTTATGCATTTAAACTTTCCCTAAACCTTCATTTCTAGGGAAATTTTTAAAAGTGTGTGTGGCAGGTTCTTTAATTCATTTTTAGCTGTATCACAATATTGTATTTGGCTGCTTGATTAAGACTAACATTTGCGTGACATTTAGGGCATGCTATTTTCTGGACTGTCTGTCATGAGTTGATGCACAGCATAAAAGCCTGGACATGAAGTCTTGTAAATTCATCTGAAAGAAGGGAGTGGGCACTGCTTGGATTGGAGGGGGAAGTATCTGGGGCTTGGACAGCCCTATTCTCCTGTATGCAAATGTGAATGTCTGAACGGAACTCGTGTTACTATCCTATACCCAGATCCTTTATCACTTTTACATAAACACATCTTGGTTGAAAAATTTGGACCATCTTTTAACATTTGCAGACTAAAACAATATATTTAAGAACTGTGGCTGGAAATTTTAAATTGAGATTAAGGTATTCAAATCTCACCAAAAAGGGTATTTGGCAGCCATTTCTCTTTGCACATTCCAGTTTTCATTCACTCACTAATAGTACCTGCACAGAATGACAAATCAATTAAAATTTTTTTCCCTATACACAAATGATTTCGAATTTCAGTCTGAAATTCTTCCCATAGTTTTAACAACCTATTGTATATTCAGTACATGTTAACATTAAAATATAAGGATTTATTTACACACTAGAGTCTTTGTGGAGTGTTTTTCATTTGCAATCTGATTTTCCCATTAGAATTTGAGAACTGCTTCTGAAGTGACCTGCAGGAAGCTCTGTAGCCTGCTCTGCGGCCAAGGGGGCTGGACAATTGCCGGCTAGCCGCTCCCGGTGCGGCCGGAGTAGGCCACAAGATTAGTCACTCCCGGGTTCTTCCTCGAAAATCCCAGGGTAGTGGTGCCGCCTGCTGTGTGGCTGGCGCAGGCGAGAGCGAAGCTACGAAGTCCCGAGACTAATGAAGGAGAGAATGAACATCTGTGCAGACGCCAGGGAGCTTTATTTCCCACGCGGGGCCAGGGGTGGGAAAGGCTTGGGTGTCCGAGGGGAAAGGCTTGGGGAGGCACTGATAAAGGGAGTGGGCATGATAGGAGGAAACATAAAGTGACCAATAAACGAAGATCAGGGGAGAAGTCTGAGACACAGCTGGACCAATGAGGATCACATAGGGGAAGGAAGAGGCTCTGGAGGCAAATCATACATCGAGTTAGGGATGATTCACACAGAAAATTCTCGAAATAAAAGGGGGGGAGATGGTTACAATGATAGACAGGGGAAGTGGGCAGCACCAGGAGGGAGGAAAGAAACTTATAAGGGCATAAAGGGGAGGATCAAGGGATCAATCACCTTGACAGACATGCCATTGGCGGGAAAACAGGAGGTAAACAACTTAGGGAGAAACCATTGTGAGGGGATTACATGGGGGGAACCGAGGACCAAACCATATCTTAAACTTATAAAAGGGATAATTAATTAACTTTACAACCGAACTCATATAAATACTTTTAAAACACACGATGCCACAAAGCTCTATCCCTTCGTCAAAGGATACTGTCTGGTATTCATTTTAGCAAAGCAGAAAAGAGGGGCAGAAGAAAAAGGGAGGAGGAAATTGGCTTGCATTTTATCTTGATCCTTGTAGCAGACATACAGCATTCTGTGCCAAATAGCTAAATTCGATTTAAAAGCAAACATGACCAATGATTTTGAGCGCTATGACAAGTTAAGTTCTTAGCCCACCAGCTCACTAGTTAACAGGCAAGGGAATTGATGAGGAGATAAGCATGAACACTGCTTACCTCTCTGCCTTTTCTCATTCACTCAAGCAGAGCAAGAACAGAGAAAGGGCAGGTTACACCAGGCAGCTTTAAAGGATGTGTCTGGGTCATACTTAGTATTTTGAGACTTTCAACCAACCATGCTCCATGACAGATGGACAAGAGAGAATGAGCAACCAGGGTGGCTTTAACAGTTTGTCTTCTCCTCCACTTGCAAAACATCTCCATTGTGTTTCTTATATAGTATATCCAGATATACTCTCTTTCAGATGGCCAGTTGTCCCTAACCAGTGTGCTTAGAAATTTTTCGTGCTTGCCACACTAGAAGGATTTGTAACACGTCCTCAACCTCTTTTGGCCTTTTGAGGAGCATGGGGAAGAACATGTAGATGTACAAAATAAGATTCTTGCTGAAACCCCAACAAATCACATTATCTTCCATCTCTACTGATTTGTGCTCATTCAAATATTCCATTTGAAAATGCTTATTACTGATTTAACTTGCATGAACAAGCAGGACAGCCCAAGGCAGCACACACCCTTATATATATCTGTTCAAAGTTTGATTCAGTCTATATATAGTTACAAACTGAAAACAAGCAAACAAAACCCAACAACCTACTTGAGAAACTAATTATAGAGTCACATACTCAAAAACTGGGAAATGTCAAAGGTAAGGTTAAGTTTTCCTAATTCTGCATGTGTGTGATGACAGCATGCTTAGTTATGTGATCCTATCTTTTTTTCTTGGGATTGTTACAGATTCTTTGCTGTATCTCCTCATCCTGCCTTCTGCCTCATCTTTCCCAATAAGGCTTCTTCCCAGGCTTTTTTTGGGTTTTTGATTTTCGATATGTCTTGATAGTCTATCCTTAATCTAAGCAACTTAGAGAGCTGCTCTCCAGCCAGGGAGGGACATGGCTGTTTTAGGAAGTGGTGTGATGCCTTTAGGGCTGCAGCTCCTGCCTCTGTATCTGACTCAGTAAATTGTGTCCAATGGATGTGTACTCTGGTGCCCACGTATTCCTGAACCTTTCCAGACTCAGAGATCTTCCTCACCGAAAACATAGGTTTTACTCATTTTTGGCTATGATTTGTGGCAGTGCAGATCTGTGAAATATGCTGGACTACATGAAGGGAAAATGTTTCCTTAGAACCAGTTTTTTTTCCCTGCCGTCATGGGGGGACTGTGTGAGCCAGGGATGAAGAAAAGGCTTATTAATATTCATCTGTTTAGATCTGTGAAACAGTTTTCTTTGACAACTTTATTTACCATTACATTGACTGTCCCAAAAATGAGCTACAGAACAGGGTTTCCCCCTCCATATGAAGAATCTTTATGGCTTTTTTCTGGCTAATGCTTTGGCATTTATTTTGGAAGGAGACTTCAATTAGTGACGATGCAAGACAGAACCGTGTGGGTCACACAGAGTTGCCAGGAAAAAAACACCAAGCTCTGCAAACACAGGGGTATTGTAGACTAGAATAAGTCATATGTTGCAAGAAGCACAGTCTCTGCCTGGACAGCAATAATGACTATGTGTTCTGTAAAAACTGAAAACTCAATGTGAGAAAAAATTCCCTATCAAAAATAATATGCACTAGGGTTTATCTTAGCATAAGTCAAAGAAAACTTAAAAAATAATTTTGGTTTTGTTGCTGGGGTTTTTCTTCTAAGGGGTGTGGGGGGAGGGGGATGACTTGGTTTTTTTTTGTTTTGGGGTTTGGGGAGATGTTTTTTATTTTGGTCAGATATGGATGCAGGAATGACAAAGTTTTATTTACTCACGACTTTACAATCCCTTAGTTTGGTAACAGTCATCTGAAAACAAGTGCCCATAAGAGCCTTGTTTTCAGTCTACCATTTTCCTTAGTCTACAGCTATGCTGTGGAGGGATAGAATGTAAGAAAATATAGTGCAGAAGGTAGTCTCACACCTGAGGAGTTGCAGCTGTACTAATTACCAAAGATTAGGAACAGGCCTGCCCTTAATAGGCCACAGCTGTGTCCAATAAGAAGAGTGCTACAAAAAAGTGAGTTGAGGAGAGTTGAAGTTTGTTGGTTGTGTTGAGAAGAGAGATGCAGCTTGTTCGCTGTACTGTGAAGAAGAGGAGTCAGTGCTGCAAAGAGGTGCCCATGAGAAATCACCGAGAAAGTATGGAACTTTTGCAATAAGATGGCAACACTATGCCGTGCTTTATATCAAAAAACCTAACAATTACTTTATATACACCTTTTGTTTAGTCTTTTATTTCCCTCATCACCTTCTGCACTACTATTTTTCATATGTTGCATCAGTCCTTACACTAAAATAGGAGCTCTCTGTGGAAGTGCATTTCTCTCTTCACCTTTGCTTTAACTGCCTTTGAAATACCCGCATGATACAAACTCCATGCAGACTCATACAAAATGAAAAAAGTTGATATCAAGTTAGTTACAATCCTAAGCTTAAAAATATCCTCAGAAAATGCCATAATGAAGACTGCCCAAGTGGCATCAAGATGCACCAGGAAGAGACTAATAATTATTTTCCAAAATGTCCAGAACTAACTGCTGAGAGCAAGGGAAAGAAACACTTGGGACACACAGGTCCAAAGCAACTTTCAGGAGGAGAACATTGTTTAGAGAGACTGTTTGATCCCCTAGGGATTGTTTCCATCTCATTTCTTTTTGCACCTCTTCCTCATGGCTTTCCTCTATTCTAATGCTTCAAATCTTTGTTCCAGAGAATAAAAACCTCCAAAAATTCCTGATGGACGTATGAAAAAAAGAACAGCGGTAGATTAAAACAATGCAGTTATCCTTAATCTTGTTCTTGGAAACATCTGTACCATTTAATCTGAAAGATTAAAACAAGACTTTCATCCTAAGAGCAACATGGAAAATACCAATATAAACAGCTCAATTTTGGCAAAGTTAATTCAAATTAAAATAAAGACCTATAAAGAGATCTCTTAGAAAATCTCAAATTTAAGAAGGGAGCATTTAACAGCTTTACATGTAAAAAAAGACTAAAACTCCAGTATAATGCCATAAAAAGCATTGCAGAAATGTATTATGAAATTCTTGTGGATGGTAGGATCTTTCTAATTGTCCAGTCATAGGAAAAAAACAGATGAGTAATGACAAAAAAAAAGGACAAATCTGATTAAAACCTCAGCAATCCAAAAGCAGACTTTGAAAAGCAAAAGAATTCAAGGAGTGAGTCAGTTTTTAATTGCTGGGATTAATCTGCATAAGTGAGAATTTAAAACTAGGAGAGAACAATGCCACAAATTAGCAACACACCAGCTGTGTTTGTTGTCTTAGCAGCCATGAAAAATATACAAGTAGGACTCTCCACCTCAAACTTTATTTCCATCTAACACATGATACAACTGCAAACTGTCAGACACCCAGACAAGTTTCACAGGCAAATCATTCAGAAATGCATCAGGTATAAGCAGAATGCATTGGCAACAAATTCTGTTGTTGTAAAAGTATCTGTCAGAGCTCAATGTTTCCTTGTCTTTTTGTCTGCCACTGTAAGACACATAATAGAAAGTAAGTACAGACCCTTACACCTGCTAGTTACCCCACTATTCTTCTGCACTGAGTAAATATTGCTGTTTCCATGCACTCTTTGACCAGGAAATGAATTTAAAACAAAGAGGGTAGGTTCATCTTCCTGTGCTGTCCAGGCCAGTTTGTCCTGCTCTCACAGATAAGCATGGAATCTCTCAGAATGGGATCTGTAGGTAGAGTCCCTGCTGGATCAGCAAGAGCCAACACCCCCATTTACCCCACAAATGCCAGTGTCTCTTTCAGACCATGGAAGTCTACAGATCCAGTGGAATACACTTCCTTCAAATGGGTTCCTGAAAGTCTGGCATTGTCATAAGTCTCTAGCAGTGCAACTCAGAAAATCCAAGCCAAATTTCCTCTTACTTAATTCATTATAAATACAAAAATTAAAACCATTGTAAGTCCAATAGAAAGTATTCTTAATTCTAGCCAAGTGATAGGCTTTCCCCTCACCTTATCAAGTATGTGAAGTTCCGTTTTTACAAAATGAGTTTTCATCTTATGAAAAAAAATCTTGAAGTTATTGCTTTAATCACAGTGTTTGGTTTGCAATAAGGTCATAGTGTCTTTGTTAAAATTCCTAGAGAACCATATGGCTCTGAAACGGAGACTAAAACAGTGTTAGCATCTCGTCATTTATCCCACTCTCAAGTTTCTTTTTACTGAAGTTGCTGCTGGCTTGCTTGGCATGAAACCTCCTACTGACAGTACTCATCAGTGTTTTCAGCCAAATACTGAAGGTAGGGCACAGTTAGAAGGCTTGGCATCTGAGAAATATTCTATGTTAAAAAGCAGAATTTAGCGAGTAATCTGGGGTCTATCTTCTTTTTTTTTTCTCTCATGTAAGACCAGACATTAGTCGCTTTGTAGGAAAAACTATTCATGTGCTTAAATTTCAAGGAACTTGCCACTTGGTGTTGCAGTGTGTTGCAACATCCTGTTTTAAACTTCCCAGCCCCTTCCCAGGTGTGGCAATACCTCTCTTCCCTTTCCCCCTCACCTCCTGCTGGGCTGTCAATCAGTTTTAACATGCCAGCAAGGCCATCGTGTGGTTGGTCAAGTTCAAAGGATGCAATTCAGGCCTGGGGTCATTGGCCTGTAACATCCAGCCAGCCAAAGGTGTCTCTGAGGTGAAATACCACAGTTGCCACCTTTGGCCTAGCAGTAGGGGTCAGACAAGCCCAGGCACAATCTACCTGGAAATATTGGGATCATATTCCAATATTTTGGTGCCCAACCGTGGGGCAAAGCGACTCTGCAGCCCCGGAAGGACTCTCAGTACCTCGGAAGGACTTTAGGCAGCTGTGCATCCAGCTGAAAGAGCTCTGACTGCATTGCTCTCAGCAGTGGCTTTGGGAATTTCCCAGAAAAAAGTTTTGTGGACTGTTCGGCGCCTTTGGAAAGTGCAGCTCCTTTCTGGTGAGCTGCTTTTTCCAAGGGAAGAATAGGAGAGCCTCCCTGGCCCAGGGGCAGGTCCTATCCCAGTGAAGAGACCTGCCTGCCTGGACCTGGCCAGCAACAGCTTCCAGTTCGGGTATCTCTGCTCTTCAGTGGAGCAGAAGCTCAGAAACAGACTCTGCCGTGAGTTCTGTTCCTTTTTTGCCCTTGCATTTAGGCTGCGCAGCCACACAGACGGGATACCATTGCGTTCTAGGCTTTAGCTCTCTGCGGCGTGTTTCGCTGTCTTTTGAAATTCGCGCTGGCGGAGGAGCAGGGGTGCTCTCCCTGCCCTTCCCCCCTGCTCAGTAGCACAGCGTGCTCGGCTCTCTCTCTCTGTGGGGGGGAGGGGGGGCTCTCTACACGTGGCCGGGGGGGGGGGGGGGTGCTCTGTACAGGTGGTGTGGGGCCACCCCGGTATCGGCTTGCCACGTGGCGCGGGGGGGCTGCATTCTTGGGCGCAGGAGGCTTTGTCTGTTCCTTGGCTGGGCAGGGTGTGTCCCAGCTCCCTGCTGCTGCTACCCGGCAATTTTAAAAGCAGTACATACAGCTGCATTGTAAAGATTTTGTCTGCTCGATATCGCTTTTCCTATCTGTGTTTTTTTTTTAGAAATCGGTAGCTGATTTTGGCTTTGTTTTTGGTCAGGCGGGATTTTGTACTTTGCCATTTACATCTAAGATGGGTTTGAAGCTTAGCATTGTACAAAAAGGAGTGTATTATCATATTGCTAGTATTTCAGTCAGTGGAAATTTGAAGTTCTCTAAAGGAAAATTGAAACAGTTTATAAGATGGCTTTTTCTACACTTCCCACAAATCTCCCCTGAAGAAATCCACAATATTCAATTTTGGGATAAAGTAGGGAATGAATTGATAACCTTAGGACACATCCTCAGCTAAATTTGTGTTCTGGAGTTTACAAATTTGAACAGCCTTGCTCAAACAAAAGGAATTTGAGAAAAAGCCAAATGTAAAGCCATGTACCTCTGCTCTCCCTGTTTCTCCCTCTCCCAGCTCTAAAACCCCTAAATCTCTTACCCCAAAACTTGGTATTTTAAAGAGAGCACACTCATTGGGAAGTCGACTTCCAGAGTTTGTTAAAATGCCTGAGATGTCCTGTCCACAAGGCCCTGGCCAGGCTGAGTGGAAACTTTCCCAAAATCCTGTCTCCCCTCCTCTGAAACCCAGAGCATGTGTCAGCTTTCCAGAGAGCAGTGATGCCCAAAATTGCCCCCAGTCCCTAGGGGGTCCACAAAATGGAGGATGCCACATGGCATCACCCCAAGCCTGGTCTTCTTCTTCCCAAGATCCTCTTAAGCATTCCAAAATTCCATCCCCATCCCCCCCCCCCCCCCCCCCGTTCCTCGTGATACCTTCCCCCCTCCCCCTCCCTTTCCTGCAGTACCCTCAGCTATGCCCCTCCTCCCAGGGGGTGTCTGCTGATGTGATGTCACCAGGCATCCCCGCCCCCTGCCTGCCCCCTATCACCGCCCCCTGTTCCCACAGTATCCCCGCCCCTTGCCAGCCCCCTGTCTCCGCCCCCTGTGCCCATTGCTTCCCCGCCCCCTCCCCGGGTTCCCACGGTGGGGACACACCGACTGCCTGTCCCCAAACCTGTATCTGTTATCCCAATGCTTCCAATTCAAGGGATACAGAGCAGGGAACAGAAGACCCAACACAGGGTCCCACCTTGTCATTTGCTCCTGTTACGTTTCAGCCTGCAGCACAAGGCGGGGCGGCCCCAACTGCTAATTGGAGTTCTTTTGGACGACAATTGATTAAAGAGATCTGCAAATCTCATAAAGAATATGGTCCACACAGTCCATATTTCCGTGGCCTTTTAAATTCTGAATTGAGTAGGACTGTAGTAGTCCCACATGATTTGAAACAGTTTTTTCATGTCTCATGACCTCCACGGAATTCAAATTATGGGAATTAGTATGGAAACAACTGCTAAAAGACACTCTCCCAGGCTTGCATGTTGATCCAAACACAGTGAAGGACAATAATGGTGTGCCTGTTACCACTGAGTACCTCTCTGGTGAGGGCTAATGGTCTCTACCCTCAATCCAAGCTACTGTAATTCCTGTAGAAATGCTCAAAAAAGTAAAAGAAGCAGCTGAAAAAGCATTCTTTTCCCTCCAACCTGAAGGGCCTCTCAAGCCCTATAGCAAAATTAAGCAGCTACCATCAGAGCCTTTTTTGAAATTTGTAGAAAGGTTAACTAGAGCCATTGAAATACAAGTTAAAAAAAGAGAATGCTAGGGAAGAGGTTTTAGAGGAAATGGCATTTACAAATGCAAATGAACAGTGTCGAGCAGCAATCCTGAGCCTTCCTATAGAACCTGCCCCTAAGCTAAAAGATATGCTTCTAGTCTGTAACAGGAAAGTGTCTCTGATGAGTGTTGCTGAAGTCACCAGACCAAGGCTGCTGCCAAGACTACCTCAGCATGTCGCCTTTGCCAGCCCTGCACCCTTTCCCTCAGCACAGCAGTACCCTGGGCAGCAGCAGAGACCACCAATGGTTGACCCCACAAAGCCATGCCTGCTTTGTAACAACCTTGGGCACTGGAGTAACCAGTGCCCCCTGAAAAGGCAATTTGGCGAATTTAGAAATGGCAGGGGAGGAGAATTACAAGCACTCCCTAGGGGTCAACAGCAACAAAAAAACTGATGGGGGAGCGCCGGCCTGCCAGGCGCGCAGACACAAAAAGAGCAGAGCAAGGGAATAAGGGTAGCAAAACAGACCAAGTGCGCGATAATATTAATATTTCTGTAAGTGAAGCAGATGTTTCAAAGACCACGTCTGCTGGTCCACTGTTGAAAGTGAAACAAAATAACCTTTGTTATGATTTGGGTGATCCTATGTTAACCACGTCTTCTGTCAATGAGCCTTACAGGTTGCAGCTGACAGAATCACTCCTCTTGAAAGACACTGACTGGCATTTTGTCTCTGTCAATCCTGAACAGAAGGGTACTTGGAACCGAATTCGTTGTAAGTACATTGTCATTGGGGACACCAAACACACACCACAAGAGATCGAAATTGCTCCAGGAATGACAACATCAGATCCTGAGCAATTCATTCTCAGGCTGCACTGTTTCCACCCACCCCTGTTTCTTCTCAAGGGACAAATTGTTGCACAAGCTATCCCTGTGCCGTCTTTACCTGAAAGTACTGCAAAACAAGGGCCCACAGTCACCTGGGTCCAAGTTATTGGGAAAGACAAACCCAAATTATGATGTAATGTCAGTGGGGGTGGGGAGTCAAAATGCATTGAGATGCTTGTAGAAACGGATGTAGACTGCACAGTGATTCCAGTACAAGACTGGCCAGCACATTGGCCTTTGCAAAACGTTGCCGGTCACATTTGAGGTGTGGGAAGTCTGCAATTGGCAAGACAATCCAAAAGCATCATTCAAATCGAGGGACCAAATGGACAATTGGTAAATATCTGTCCATTTGTGTTAGATTATTCAGAAGTTTTGTTAGGGAGAGATTTAATGGCCCAGTGGGGTGTCACAATTGATATTCCAGACTCTCCACAGCATTTTTGTACAGCAGTCATTGAACAACAGCGCCCCACCCAAAAACTGAAGTGGAAAACAGACAAACCAGTTCAGGTGAAACAGTGGCTGCTCAGTAAACAAAAAATAAAGGCGCTTGAGGAACTAGTGGAAGAGCAACTAAAAAAAGGTGACATTGTGGTGACCATGTCCCCATGGAACTCCCCAGTGTTTGTCATCCAAAAAGCTGATAAAAAAAGAGATGGCAGCTCCTTCACGACCTCCGACAAATTAATAATGTAATTGAAGATATGGGCTCCCCCCAACCTGGTATGCCATCCCCAACAATGCTTCCCCAAGACTGGAAATTAGCTGTTATTGGTATTAAAGATTGTTTTTTCTAAATACCCTTGCACCCTGACGATGCACTGCACTTTGCATTCTCGGTCCCTTCCATCAACATGGAAGCTCCTATGAAAAGGTACCATTGGATAGTTCTTCCTCAGGGTCTGAAGGTTTCGCCAGCTATCTGCCAGTGGTACGTCTCTTCCCTGCTTTCCCCAGTGCGTGCAGCTGCAGAGAAAGCCATCATCTATCATTATATGGATGATATCCTCGTGTGTGCCCCCAATGATGATTTACTCACACATGCGCTTGACCTAACAATCGATGCATTGATTGTTTCAGGGTTCCAGCTCCAAGAAAAGAAAATTCAAAAGATGCCACATTGGAAGTATTTGGGCTTAGAAATTGGAAATAGGACCATTGTTCCTAGAAATCAATCCAAGGATCAAGACCCTTGCGGATGTCCACAAGTTGTGTGGGTCTTTGAATTGGGTAAGGCCATGGCTCGGTCTGACTAACAAAGACCTTGCCTCTCTTTTCGATTTATTGAAAGGGAGAGAGGACCCAGGTGCTCCTAGGTCTGTTACCCCAGAGGCACAGAAAGCTCTAGAAAAGGTTCAGATTGCAATGTCCACAAGACAGGCCAACCAATGTCGGCCTGACCTGCCATTCAAATTTATCATCCTAGGTAAGTTGCCACACCTCCATGGAATCATTTTCCAGTGGGAGGAAAAACAAACACCTAAGGCAAAAGACACACCAAAAGAGGACCAGGACCAGAGGGACTCTCTCTTGATCATAGAATGGGTTTTCCTTAGTCATAAAAGGTCCAAGAGACTGACAAAGCCTCAGGAGCTGGTAGCAGAACTGATCCGGAAAGCAAGGACCCGGATCAGGGAGTTAGCAGAATGTGACTTTAGGTGCGTTCACATTCCAACTGAATTAAAATCGGGTCAAAATACTATGAAAATACTGGAACAATTGTTTCAAGAAAATGTAGTGTTGCAGTTTGCTCTGGATTCCTACTCAGAACAAATTTCTGTAGCGCGGCCCCCTCACAAATTGTTTGAACAATTCACTCTGAAATTGAGAAGTGCTCTAAGTAGGAGACCTTTAAAAAAGGCTCTGACTGTCTTTACAGATGCGTCCGGGAGGTTCCACAAGTCCATTATGACTCGGAAGGATCCTCAAACCCAGCAGTGGAAGACGGACATTGCTGAGGTGGAAAGTTCACCTCAGGTTGCTGAATTGGCTGCGGTTGTTAGGGCCTTTGAAAGGTTCTCAGAGCCATTCAAACTGATTACAGACTCTGCATATGCGGCAGGAGTAGTATCCAGGGCAGATCAAGCAATACTGCAAGAGGTGTCTAACATCACACTTCTTGAATTGCTCTCAAAACTGGTAAAGTTAGTCACTCACTGAGAGCAACCATTTTATGTGATGCACATCAGGTCACACACTGACTTGCCAGGGTTTATCGCTGAAGGCAACAGAAGGGCAGATGCTCTCGCTGCACCTGCAGTGATGGCCACTCTCCCAAATGTTTTTGAACAGGCAAAAATCAGCCACCAGCTTTTCCACCAAAATGCACCTGGCCTGGTTCGTCAGTTTAACATCACTCGAGAACAGGCCAAAGCGATTGCGGACACATGCCCAAATTGCCAACTACATGCACTCCCTACACTGAGTACGGGAGCAAACCCTAGGGGGTTGAACAGTTGTGAAATGTGGCAGACAGATGTTACACACATACAGTCATTTGGACGGCAGAAATAATGTTCACGTTAGTGTAGATACCTTTTCTGGAGCGGTCTATGCTTCTGCCCACACAGGAGAATCATCTATCGATGCTATTAAGCACCTCTTACAGGCTTTTTCTTTCATGGGCATCCCCAAGGAGCTGAAAACTGATAATGGGCCTGCTTATAAATCCAAGGAATTCGGGAGCTTCCTGCAACAATGGGGAGTAGAACACAAAACTGGAATCCCCTACTCCCCTACAGGTCAAGCCATTGTAGAAAGAACTCACTGTGATATTAAAAGGGTCCTGGACCAGCAACAACAGGTTCTGAAGGTGGAACCTCCCCACATCCGGTTATCCAGGGCGCTATTCACAATCAATTTTCTGAATTGTTCCTTTGACAACCTGAACCCGCCCATCCTACGCCACTTTGCGGGGAACAGTCATAGGTTGATGAAAGAAAAGCCTCCGGTTTTAGTAAAAGACCCTGAGACTTGGAAAACAGTGGGACCTTACAAATTGGTTACTTGTGGCCGAGGAAATGCCTGTGTGTCCACCCCCTCTGGTTTAAGGTGGGTTCCTTCCAAATGGGTAAAGCCCTATGTTCCCAAGGTCTCAGAGAAATCTACAGAAGCACCCCAGGTTGCTCATGCTGCCTGGAGAAGGAAACGCCGCACGCGTTCTCTGGAGGAAATTCCATTTAAGCCTCCTATCTGGAACAGTTTGTAATATATGTTTGTCTCAAGTTCCTTGTACCAGTTTAGATCCCACTGTTTGTGTGTAGCCTCGAGACGCCATGAGACCGAGCCTGCTTCTCGTGCTACTTGTGATCATCCCACCTGCAATCTCCTGCATAGTCCCTCAGCCCAAAGCACGTATGGACTACCTTGACAAAAGCTCTCGGACATCAACAGAGAAACTGACGACGGGCTGAATGGACTGTTCAAAGGCTGGGGACTCGTGGGCTGGTTGGGATCTGTTCTGAAATCTGTGATTTTAGTACTGTTTATTTTAGTTATAGTTATTGTAGTTGTTAGCATTGTTTTTGGACAAATCAAACACATGGTTCTCAAGTTAATTTCAAGCTCATCTCCTCCTCCTGAAGTCTACCATTTGGAAGCCCTCAGTGCTCCAATGGATGACCTGGAAGCCTCAGTGGAAAACACTGACCCTCCTGTAGAGGAAGAACTGATTTACCAGCCATGGTTTGGCAAGCATTCTGCACCACAAACCCAGTCCTCTTCTTTTTAAACAAAACTAGGGGAGATGTTGCAGTGTGTTGCAACATTTTAAACTTCCCAGCCCCTTCCCAGGTGTGGCAATACCTGTCTTCCCTTTCCCCCTCACCTCCTGCTGGGCTGTCAATCAGTTTTAACATGCCAGCAAGGCCATCGTGTGGTTGGTCAAGTTCAAAGGATGCAATTCAGGCCTGGGGGTCATTGGCCTGTCTAGGTCCCTTGAACCCTGAGACCCTCCTCCTCCCACTTGGTTGGTGCTCACCTGTCCCTTCCCCTCCCCCTGTCCCTGGGCTTAAATTGAGCCTAGACCATGTGCTCTCTATTCTGTTGGAGCTGTTACCTAAAGATTCAGACGTCTTTGACCATGGAATAAAACTCTGGATATAAACCCTCCGACAGAATCCGCTCTCTTTTCCTCCTCACCATCACCTGAAGCCTTTCCACCAGAGGTAAACTGAGTTTCTACAAGCCTGGGTTTGTATCAGCGCCCAGCTGTAACATCCAGCCAGCCAAAGGTGTCTCTGAGGTGAAATACCACAGTTGCCGCCTTTGGCCTAGCAGTAGGGGTCAGACAAGCCCAGGCACAATCTACCTGGAAATATTGGGATCATATTCCAATAATTTGGCATATATATATGTATTTTTTTCAGTATAACTTTATAAGACCCATTTACATCACACTGCCTCTAGTTTTCCCTCAGCAAACCCACCTCTCAGACCTCACAAAACAAAATGCAAATCCAGGCAACAAAAAGAATTAATCCAATTTCATATGTGTTATACATGAAGCAAAGAACATGTGTGTTGAACAGCTATACTTGCATGGAAATGCAGCAGATGCATGACTAAAATCCTTAAGAAAAAGGAGGTTCAGATAAAAAAACAGAATACATGAAACTACATGGTCATGATGTTATAGGTAAAAGTTAAGTTAAAATTGGATATAGTTCAATTATATTGTATTAATTATATTATTTCTATTATGTTAAGGGGGGGGGGGGGGCTTATAAGAATATGCTAGAAGGGTCCAGGGTTTGGTGAAACAGGGGTCTGATGGGGCAAGGCAAGGTCAAAGAGAGATTGGATGAAACATCTGACCAATCATTCGAAGCCCTGCAGAAACAATTGGTCCAGAATGAACAGCAGTAAAGACCAATGAGAAGCCTGGCAATGGACCAATCATCATGAGGATCCAAAATGCACCAATCCTGGACTCCAGGGGGACTATAAATGTGGGGAGTTCGTTTGGGTCAGGGTTCTTCTTCTTTTGGGGTACTTGTTGTTTGGGAGAACCCAGTGCACTTGGGGTGAGCACACTGTTTTCATTTTTGGCTCACTGTGTGGGTGCCTGGGCTTATCCTGGGCACTCTGTTCCTTGTAGCTATTTTAATAAACGAGAACCTCTTTCTCTGGAGAAAGTTTGGCCTTGTTCATATCCGTAACAATGATACCATTGTGTCAGTTTTAATATTTCCCCTGCCACAAGATAAGATTGTCTACAGGGAGATTGTACAATTTTTTCTGTCAATACTAGACATGTTAAACTAAGTAATGGAATAATATTACTCCTAGTATCTGTTCATCTTCTGACTGTGAACATAGGGCCACTGAACTGCTTCTCTGGAGTCTGCGAAAGGTGGAAAGGAAATGTAGACAGTGTAAACTACTACGATCTCCATATGAGCAGATAAAAAATCAGTGTTGGAAATAATTGCTCAAAATGCATAAATGGTCCCCAATCACAAAAACTAAACATCCACCCTTACCATGGTGTTTTGCAAAAAGCCTCTTCACACAATGCAAAATTAAGAGGTTTTATTTTTACTGAGATATAGCAATCCTAACATTTTATTTTGAAGATAATCTCACGCCTTATGATCCTAAAATTGATACTCTTAGTTTCACTGTTTTAAAAACTATGAACTAGATTAAATGCAATTTGCATTTATTTTTGCAGACCATTGTATCTTACCAAAACAAACTGTATCTTACCAAAACAAACATACCAAGCTGTTTCTCCTGGATATGCTGCTGTCAGTTTCCATTTTTCTTGAGTTTTTGGAGAATATTAAAATTTGCAAATATGAAACACAAATACAAAGATAATTGTTATGGTTTACAGGAAACACATAACAAAGAATCAAAAAAAAAAAACCAAACCCAAGACCTGAATCATTGCCAGCTTTGTTGCAAGATTAAAATTTTTTAAATAATTAAGTTAAATATTGAGATATGTTGAAACTTAGGGTTAAAACAACATTAAACTGCTATTTTAAAATTATTCTGTTATTCTACCATATATGACAAACTGATTAAACTGGATGGCCTTAATTAGCATTTTTTACAATAGAAATATATTTTTCAAGGAATATCCTGACCCCTTTTAAAATCTATCTCGAGTTGTGTGTGTGTTAAATTGCATGTAATAACAAACAAAGAAACAAACCTTTAGGTGTGTTCTGCACAGCTGGTGTAAAGAGAATTATTCTCTTGATGAAAATTATGCCATTTATAGCACAGTTCCTCAGATTATGCATACAGAAGACATTAACAAGAGAGCAGTTACCAGTGATTCTCACTCTAGCATAGATCTCTGTACTGTTCTGAGAACACCTGGTGCAGCCTCAAAATTTAAAAATTCTTAAAATAGCTAGTGCAAATAAAGGAAAGCTCTGGACTGTGATTTTTTTTTTAATGATTTACTCCATTACTGAACCTGTTCTGTCACGCCAGGACAACAAAAAAGCAAGAGACTGAAGCTGAGAGAAGCCTGAAATCATCCGTACAACCTTACCAAACCTGGGTTAGGATGCCAATTCTGTTTTGCTTGCAGAAGATAACAGAGTTCTGGTCTGATGATGAGTGCTGTGTATTTTTGCAGCCTATTCCTTGAACAGAACATGTGCTCAGTGAATATCACTGGGGCCACAAGGTGTAGCCTCCGCTGTCTTAGAGCATCTCCCTGACCTGTGTGTGTACTGCAAATCAGTATATTTAGTAGGATGACTCCTCAGACAGCCACTGCAGCTCTTCAGCAATATGGTAAGCTTGTGCATCAAATTACAGAAACTCCCTTATCTGCTTGAGGTAAGCACCTTACAGGAAGGAGGTATGTTTGCAAAGGACAAAGGAAGTTTCTCATGCTCAGTTTTCTCTTAACTGTGCGGCCTCACTGTGCAACTAAACCTAGAGAGTTCAGAAACTTCATAGCAAAAGCACCTTCTATGTTCTTTGGTGTAAGACGGGATTTTTGCAACATTGCAGGAAGAATTGCAGACTGATGCTCTTTAAAAAGCTGCATACAGGATATGAAATCTGTGTATGCCCATTTGCTGTTCACACACAGCACTACTATCAGATTTAACCAGAGCAAATTGGAAAAGCCATTAGGCAATATAAAATTACTACTGTTTGAAAAAGAGCTTCACAAGTCCTTAAAAAAGAACATACAATTATCAGGTTGTAAAAGAGGCTGAAATGCAATTGGTGTTGGTATTTCTTCTAAGATGGTAAGTTTATAGAAGTGCTTAAGTGTGTGTTTGCTGGAAGGATCCCAAGGGGAGATAACAGTAGAACAGAAGTCCCTCTCTTTTCAATTCTTTTTCTTATACTCCTCTACCTCCTCAAGAATGCTTATTGCCCAGCTTGTAGACCAGATGCATACCTTTTCATTGTTGTCCTGGGCTGACTATATGATGCTTTTATCCCCAGTCATCTCATTCTGTTTATGTTGAATAATAAGTTTTGTACCTTTAAGAGTGTTCCAAAGAGTGAAGGGGGGGGAGAGAAGAAGCACACAGTTTGTTTTCAGACACTGCACTCACTCCTCCACATTCCTGCTCCTGGACTGTGTTGTCTGTTCATGAACAGACAGCGGGACAGAGAGCTCTTCTTTTGCTTTTTAGTTTTTAGCTAGCTGAGGAAAAGAAGTTCCCTGGACTGTTTTTTTTCCCTTTTTCTTTGGACCTCTTGAAACTGCTCTGGACTGAACACTCAGGAGAGCACCGGCAGCTGCAGCTGTGGCCCACCGGGCCACGCCTGGCCTGCGACAATTGCAGCACTGAGGGACTGATCAGAGACTGAGTGAGCTGAGCTTCAACCCGGGGTTTTCTTAGTTTGTCATCTCTTTAAAGTGGCAAGGGGTCTCATTGTTTGACATTGTTTTGGTTTTATTGTTTAATAAACAGGGTTTTTCCACCTTTCTCCAAGGAGGTAATTTTTCCCTCCTGGACCAGTTGGGAGGAGGGGCCAATAGGATCTGCTTTTCCCAGCGGAGCTTCTTTGGGGGATTCTTCTCCAAATCTGCTATAAACCTGGACAAATACATGATTTGGCGCCCAATGTGGGGCTGGAAAAGGTGGAAGAAAGCTCTGTTAATTGTGTGTTTGTTGTTGTTAAAGCAGTTAGTAGCCATGCTGCTTGGACCCTTGATGTCCCTGGTTGTGAAAGCCTCCATGTGGCTCTGGGCTCTAGAGCTTTTTGAGGTTTCAATACCTTTCTGGTCACTAGGATTATTGTGCTTAACAAGTAATTTTTACGGTAGAGGGGTACGGATCGGAATAGCTGTTGTGTTGGCCTTGGTGATAATGATTTATAAAGCCTTTATAAAGATACTGGCCTCTGTTTACGATATGTATGGTTTATGGTTTCTTCATCCTACCCTGCATCCCAATTCCAGTAGTACGTTTTGGGAATTTATTAGTAATTACACTCAGTCTGTTAGAGGAGGAGCCAAGAATGAGACTTTCCAGCCTTCCCTTTCCCTCTTCTCCTTTGCATCGGTTATGTCACTTTTTGAGAATGTTCAGTTTCCGCTGAATGCTAAGGAGACCATCTTTCTGGTATTTAATCTGGTAAGCTTCCTCTCTATGGTCTGCAGCTTCTCTAGAATGAGGGCTGAGATATCCAGAGGAGCTGGTGAGACCCCTGACCCAGAAGAAGATGCAGGCGTGAAAAATCCTGAGTGGTGTGGAGAATGGGAAAATATAGGCCAAACCCTGAAGGAATTTTCTGATCCTGTAGACTGGGATTTTCCACGGGAACAAATTCAGAACACAGCAGAAGTGGGGAAATACCTAAAAGAGAAGTGCCATGACGATTCTAAGGAGAAAAGGCTAATTGCAATAAGCTGGGCCCTGGCCTATGCTTATCGCACTTTGTTAGATAGTGTAGGGCAGCAGACAGAGGCAGGGGGGCAGGGAGATAAATCAGCTATCCCAGTCACTCAAGCTGTAGCCAACAGCCCAGGCTCAAAGCCAGCAGCCAAACCAGATAATGAGCCTAAGCTAGCATCTAAACCCATGGCTGTTGTTACCAGTACTAGAAGTGGGAAATACACGGAAAAAACTAATCGACCAGTGGATGATGATGATGATGGTGATACAGGAGAAGGAACCTCAGTGCCTCCTGACATAAAATCAGGAGTCAAAGCAGCAGGTGCAAGATCAGATGCAAATATTGAGTCTTATTCCCTGAAGGACCTTTGTGGCCTAAGGAAGTATTACACCCGACGACCTGATGAATCCATAATTAGTTGGCTGGTCCATCTCTGGGATGCTGCAGGCGAGGCTACAATTCTGGACAGAAGTGAAGCCAGGCATTTGGGATCCCTGTCACAATATCCTGTCATAGACCAAGGAATGATGAGCGGGGCTAACTCTCACAGCCTCTGGGAACGGGTCCTAAGAAGTGTAGCAGAAAGATACCTGTGCGCAGACGATCTCTATATGCAGCAAACCCAGTGGAAAACCATAGAACAAGGGATTCAATGCTTGAGGGAAATGGCAGTGGCTGAGATTGTCTTCTCAGATGATGGAAACACTGTAAATCCAGACTTGGTACCATGCACATCTGTGATGTGGAGAAAACTTGTATGACTTGGGCCATGAGAATACACTTCTGCTTTAGCAATAATGAAGTGGGATGATGGTGAGGAGACTGTGCTGGATATTGCAAAGAAGCTCCGAGCATATGCAGACACTGTGAATGGCCCAACACATGCCAGAATCGCAGCGGTGGAAACACGTCTGCAAAAATTAGAGGACAAGATAGAGGAGGGTCACAAGAAACTAAGGGAGGAGATTAAAGAGGGCTTTCTCCAAATCTCAGCAGTACAGATCAGAGGTTCTGGTACCCAACGCAGACGTTCCCCAGATGGCGAGAGAAGGTACACCCCACGAGCTGAGCTGTGGTTCTACCTGTGTGATTGTGGAGAAGACATGGGGAGATGGCATAGAAAACCTACCGCTGCTCTGGCACAACAGGTGCATGAACTGAAGACTCAGAAAGGAAGTTCCAAAAGGGAAGCAGCTCCAGTGGCCAGTAACCGAACTGTCACATATGATGATAATGACAATATTTTTGATCCCCTTGAAGGAACCTCCAAGACATATGCCCAGGGAAAGAAGGATAACCAGGCTTAGAGGAGCCCTGCCTCTAGCCAGGTAGAGGCTGGGGAAAACCATGTTTTTTGGACTGTGTGGATTCGTTGGCCTGGCACATCTGAACACAAGAATAGAAAGCTTTGGTTGACACTGGTGCACAATGTACATTAATCCCATCGAGACATGTGGGGACAGAGTCTGTTTCTATTGCTGGTGTGACAGGGGGATCACAGGATTTTACTTTGGTGGAAGCTGAGGTGAGTCTGACTGGAAATGAGTGGAAGAAACACTCTATTGTGACTGGCCCAGAGGCCCCATGTATTTTGGGCATAGACTTCCTCCGAAGTGGGTATTTCAAAGACCCAAAGGGACTCAGATGGGCATTTGGAATAGCTGCTATAGAGACAGAGGGTGTCAAGCAGCCGAACAGCTTGCCTGGACTGTCAGAAAACCCATCTGCAGTAGGACTCCTGAAGATAGAAGAGCAACGAGTGCCCATTGCCACCTCAACAGTGCACCGCCGACAATACCGAACAAATCGAGATGCCGTGATCCCCATCCACAAAATGATCTGTGAGCTGGAGAGCCAAGGGGTGGTCAGCAAGACCCACTCACCCTTCAACAGTCCCATTTGGCCTGTGCATAAATCTGAAGGAGAATGGAGATTTACAGTGGATTCTCGTGCATTGAATGAAGTGACTCCACCCCTGAGCACTGCTGTGACGGACATGCTGGAACTCCAGTACGAGCTGGAGTCCAAGGCAGCAAGGTGGTATGCCACTATAGACATTGCCAATGCATTTTTCTCCATTCCTCTGGCAGCAGAATGCAGGCCTCAGTTTGCTTTCACCTGTGCAGTACACCTGGAACTGACTTCCCCAGGGCTGTAAGCACAGCCCCACCATCTGCCATGGACTGATCCAGGCTGCACTGGAAAAGGGTGAGGCTCCAGAACAGCTGCAATATATTGATGACATCATTGTGTGGGGGAAGACAGCAGCAGAAGTGTTTTCGAGAAAGAGGAGAAAATTATCCAGATTCTCCTAAAAGCTGGCTTCGCTATCAAGAACAGCAAAGTGAAGGGACCTGCTCAAGAGATCCAGTTTCTGGGACTGAAGTGGCAAGACGGACAGCGTCAGATTCCCACCGATGTCATCAACAAGATCACTGCAATGTCTCCACCATCCAGCAAGAAAGAAACACAAGCTTTCCTAGGCGCCATAGGTTTTTGGAGGATGCATATTCCCGAATACAGTCAGATCGTGAGCCCTCTCTACCTGGTCACCTGTAAGAAGAACACTTTCCATTGGGGCCCTGAGCAGCAACAAGCCTTTGCACAGATCAAGCAGGAGATTGCTCATGCAGTAGCCCTTGGCCCAGTCAGGACAGGAGGTGAAGAATGTGCTCTACTCTGCAGCTGGGAACCATGAGAGCCTTTGGCAGAAGGTGCCTGGAGAGACTCGAGGCCGACCACTAGGATTTTGGAGTCGTAGCTACAGAGGTTCTGAAGCTAACTATACTCCAACAGAGAAAGAAATCTTGGCTGCCTATGAAGGAGTCCAGGCTGTCTCAGAGGTAATAGGCACTGAAGCACAACTCCTCCTGGCACCCCGACTACCAGTATTGGGGTGGATGTTCAAAGCAAAAGTTCCCTCTATGCACCATGCCACCAGTGCTACATGGAGCAAATGGATTGCTGTTATCACACAGCGTGCCCGTATAGGAAAACTGAATCGCCCTGGGATTCTGGAAATAATTACAAACTGGCCGGAAGATGAAAACTTTGGTCTCGCTGATGAAGGGGAACAAGAAGTGACATGGGCTGAAGAAGCTCCACCATACAACCAACTGCCAGCAGAAGATACACGATACGCTCTCTTTACTGATGGTTCTTGCCACATTGTGGGAATGAACTGGAAGTGGAAAGCAGCCGTATGGAGCCCCACACGAGAGGTGGCAGAGGCCACTGAAGAAGAAGGTGGATCAAGCCAACTTGCTGAACTCAAAGCTGTTCAACTGGCCCTGGACATTGCTGAGAGAGAGAAGTGGCCAAAGCTCTGCCTCTACACTGATTCATGGATGGTAGCCAATGCTCTGTGGGGATGGCTGGAGAGGTGGAAAGAGGCTAAATGGCAGTGTAGAGGAAAACCAATTTGGGCTGCTGAAGAGTGGAAAGACATTGCTACCAGGATAGAGAAACTGCCTGTGAAGGTCCGCCATGTAGATGCCCATGTACCCAAGAGTAGAGCCAATGAGGAGCACCAAAACAATGAGCAAGTAGACCAGGCTGCAAAGATAGGGGTGTCCAAAATAGACCTAGATTGGGAACATAAGGGAGAGTTATTCCTAGCTCGATGGGCCCATGATGCCTCAGGCCATCAGGGCAGGGATGGCACCTATAAGTGGGCACGAGACCAAGGGATGGATTTAACTATGGACAGTATTTCTCAGGTTATCCATGACTGTGAAACGTGTGCTGCCATCAAGCAGGCCAAGCGAGTGAAGCCCCTCAGGTACGGTGGGCGGTGGTCCAAGTACAAGTACGGGGAGGCCTGGCAGATTGACTACATCACACTGCCCCAGACACGCCAGGGCAAGCACTACGTGCTGACCATGGTGGAGACCACCATTGGATGGTTGGAAACCTACCCTGTGTCTCATGCTACAGTCTGGAACACCATCCTGGGCCTTGAAAAGCAAGTTCTGTGGAGACATGGTACCCCTGAGAGGATTGAGTCAGACAATGGGACTCATTTCAAGAACAACCTTATCAACACCTGGGCTAGGGAACACAGCATTGAGTGGGTGTACCATATCCCCTACCATGCACCAGCTGCAGGCAAAGTGGAGAGGTACAACAGACTGTTAAAAACCACATTGAAAGCATTAGGTGGGGGATTTTCAAGAACTGGGAGCAGCATCTGGCAAAAGCCACCTGGTTAGTTAACACTCGAGGCTCTACTAACCAAGTGGGCCCTGCCCAATCTGAGCCTTTGCAGAGAGTAGATGGAGACAAAGTCCCAGTGGTACATGTCAGAGGTTTATTAGGGAAGACAGTTTGGATTAATCCTGCCTCAAATACAGACAAACCCATTCGTGGGGTTGTTTTTGCTCAGGGACCAGGTTGCACATGGTGGATAATGCAAAAAGATGGAAGAACACGATGTGCACCTCAGGGAGATCTGATTGTTGGATAAAACCTGTGTAAATATCACTGTTTGCTGAATATTATTACCATTGTCTGTGTATAGCTGTATAATGGATGTATCATGTATGTACTTGTAGAGTTAGAATTTATATTAGTTTTAGTAGTAAGCAGACGATATGGGGATAAGGGGTGGAATGTCCTGGGTTCACTATATGATGCTTTTATCCCCAGTCGTCTCATTCTGTTTATGTTGAATAATAAGTTTTGTACCTTTAAGAGTGTTCCAAAGAGTGAAGAGGGGGAGAGAAGAAGCGCACAGTTTGTTTTCAGACACTGCACTCACTCCTCCACATTCCTGCTCCTGGACTGTGTTGTCTGTGCATGAACAGACAGCGGGACAGAGAGCTCTTCTGTTGCTTTTTAGTTTTTAGCTAGCTGAGGAAAAGAAGTTCCCTGGACTGTTTTTTTTCCCTTTTTCTTTGGACCTCTTGAAACTGCTCTGGACTGAACACTCAGGAGAGCACCGGCAGCTGCAGCTGTGGCCCACCGGGCCACGCCTGGCCTGCGACAATTGCAGCACTGAGGGACTGATCAGAGACTGAGTGAGCTGAGCTTCAACCCGGGGTTTTCTTAGTTTGTCATCTCTTTAAAGTGGCAAGGGGTCTCATTGTTTGATATTGTTTTGGTTTTATTGTTTAATAAACAGGTTTTTTCCACCTTTCTCTCAAGGAGGTAATTTTTCCCTCCTGGACCAGTTGGGAGGAGGGGCCAATTGGATCTGCTTTTCCCAGCAGAGCTCCTTTGGGGTATTCTTCCCCAAATTTGCTCTAAACCAGGACAATTGTAAATATTAAAAACTTGCTAAGAAGAAAATGGAAGTTCCTTACTATACACAAACTGATTTTCCATTATAAAATTGATGAATGTATTAGCCAAGCTTCTTGTCAGATAAATATAATGGGATTACATACAGAGTGCTCTTCAACGATCCCTATTGATGCCATTTAATAAATGGTATCAGGTCATTCAGAGATACTAGATTTTCACTTAATTTAGCAATTCTGATACATAAATCTCCAGTGTATCCCCTTCTGTGAATGCTGACAATGGATATAAAAGGTGAATTAGGAGTTCCTCTTTTCAGCTACAGCTTTGTGCCTTCTAGAATATTACTTTAAAGAGTGCAAAGTTTGTATCCTGTGCTCTGACCTTTCCTGTTGCAAGTGGTAATACATATTGCTGTTTCCAATAAGAAAAAATGAACAGAATAATAGATTCCTAGAATCTGCTGAGTTGGAAGGGACCCACAAGGACCATCCAAGTCCAGCTTTTGGTCCTGCACAGGACACCACAAGAGTCACACTATGTGCCTGAGAGCATTGCTCAAACATGTCTTGAGCTCTGGCAGGTTTGGTGCCATTACCACTTCCCTGGGGAGGCTTGTCCAGTGGCCAAACACTCTCTGGTTTAAGCACAGCTTCATATCATTCCCTTGTATCCTATCACTGGTCACCAGAGAGAAGAGATCAGTTCCTGCTCCTGCACTTCCCTCATGAGGAAGCTGTAGACCACAATGAGATCTCCCCTCAATCTTTTCCAGGCTGAACAAACCAAGTGACCTCAGCCACTCCTCAAATGACTTGCCCTCACCCCATCACCAAGGATGGCCCAGATTTGAAAGGAGTGGAGGTGACAACACTGGAGCTCTGATGTGGTCCCCTTGGCATGACTCTGAGCCCCAGTGTCCCTGGGACTGCAAGCTTCCTGGCTCCCTGAGCTCTAACCCTAATGGAATCTTGGGGCAGCAGGTAAGGTCCCTTTCACCATGGTTTTCCTGGATTAGAAAAGCATGGAGGCATAAATGTGGGTGCCCTGCCATGATTCCCTGGCGTGCCTTTTCCAGCCTCAAGTGTCCCCTGCCTGAATCCTTGCTAGCAGACATACACAGCGTGAAATCAAACATAGGGAAAAATAAGGAAAAATACCAGAAATGCAGTGTGCTTAAGGTTTCAGATTTTGGTATTGCCATCTGAACCCTGGTTGAAATCATAAAGATATTGGCCTCTGCACTCTAATTCACTGCACATCTGAATATGCTTGAAGCCAATAGCTGGTTTTGTTTGGGGTTTTTTGAGACTGATTTTTTAAACAGCAGTTTCTATTCCACTTCAGCATACTACCTTTGTCTAGAATTCCCAGATCAGAAGTAAAAAGGGTGCAGTGACAACATATATTTTTATGGCTTTTACAAAATGAGATTTGAGGGCAGAATGGTGTGTCCAAACATTCAAAGAGGAGAATGGCAGAGCTGGGCTTTGAATCTGTCTTTCAGTATAATGTTCCTACACGTATACAAGCACCTCTGTCTTTCTGCTTTCTCAAAGGCTGACACTGTTACACTTAACACCTTCAGGTCTCTTTCCATATGCCTAACACTGGTATTCCAAGAATCAGTCTCTGTGCACATCCTACACACCTCTGACCATGACCACCATGATGGAACTGCGTAGATTGAAGTGTGTTGATGTCTGCACATGTAGTCAACTGCCCTTTTTTATCAAGGGAAAAAGGCAAGAGAAGTTAAGATATACAAAACTGCATGAATATATGTAGAAGTCCATCCGAAAATCCTTCATTTTTTGCCTCACAATTGTCATGAGAAAAGACTACCGAAGGGTAAAACTGCTGAGCCGGTTGGGAAAGAAAGTCTCCTGCTTATCTAGTGTGTTCACAAGTGATGTTTATAGAAGACGCCATGCTGTACTCGAAGGGGGCATGCTGCCCTTTTCTGGACAATTGAACTGGACTTTCTTCCAAACTCCTGACCTGGCTGGACTGAGCTCTGGGGTAGCTCCCCCCCGCTCCATGAGAAGACCACTCTTGCCTGTCTTCAACCACCGTGACAGACCAACAGAGATGCAAATCCCCTCATCAAGGAACCAAGAACCCCTCTGGCACCCCATTGGCACCCCCATGGCACCCCCATGGCACCCCCCTGGCAACCTCCTTCCAGAGACTGGGACTGTACTCTCTCCCAACTCAGGGAGGGGGAAAAACCTAACGTACCTGTGAGCATTCGGCCATGAAAACAATGGACTTCTCCCCTCCATGGAAACCTAATTTCAGCCACCCTTCCCCCAACCAAGAACAGTATATATATTGGGGTTCGGTCCGACTGTTCTTTGAGATCTCCCCAAGACGTGTACCAGCGAGTTTCGGTGGCGGGACCCCGAAGACGTCACGTTTTGGTAGCTATACCCCATTCCCTGACGTTCTTTCCTCCCTTTTTCCTTGTCTTACCCTTCTCTTCCCCGGATCCCTTAACCAAATGCATATTTAGCTGTGGTTATAATCAATAAAATTGCACCTTGTTGATTTGTTACTGCAAAACCCCTGTGCCTTGTGTTGGTTATTTTTGCACCCAAAAATCATTCGTCACCCGTTCATTTCGGGCGGACCTTCACAGTATAGTCTATACACAATGTCCAGGATATGAAGTGAATTTAGTGGATTTTTTCAGATGGTAACAGCAGTGCTGTAAAGACCAGACAGTCCAGGTCTCCCTGTCTTTATCTTTATTATGTTGACTACTATGTGGACAGTAGTGTAAATATAGTTATTCTGTGTATCCAGCAGCATCTTCCTGATGCCTTTATGGATCATAGACTAGAAAATCTGTGGCCTTTATAAACTCTTGAGCTACATATACATTTTCGAAATTTTCATTTGCAAGTGGAAATAAAAACCATATTCTGAAGTGATAAGCCACTGTTCTTGATGTTCTCAGCAGGCCACCCTGTGGGCATCAATAAAGATAGTTGAATAGCCAAGCTCACTATTCCATTTTGTTCCTACTTTATGTATGAACTGTTCTTCTGTATCCCCTTTCCATGGCTATGCCCTTTCCCCAGAATAACAACTACAGAACTGCTTCCCATGAAGTGTAGTGTTGTACAAATAAAAGTCTCCACAGCACAAGGTGTATCTCCAAGGCATATCTTCCTATACCCTCACTTCAGGTCTGGCTCCTTTGGGCTGACAACCATAAACATCAATTGGCCACCCAGATCCATTTTTTTTTTTTTTTGTCTGGTGCATCTCTCTAACAGCACCACTTTGTGAAACAACACACTTAAAAACTCAAACCTATACCCATTACTGTTTTTTTTTCTGACACAATGGACCCTTCCACTGTCACTAGTCAATAGAAAGATATGATATTTCTTAAAAGCATTTTCTTTTATACAAGACTTTTCCCCCCAAAAATTGTTTGAATTCATGTTCTTTTTTCTGAAACTTCTCTCTGGGCCACCCACTGCCCTCTAGACAGTGGCACCTATCCAATAACATGCTGAGAAAACTTTAAAAGCTCTGGCTTTTCCTCATCTGTAGCCTCCAAGATCCTATTCTTTCACTTACTGAAGCCTTTGGCAAAACTCCATATGACTTCAATTGAAGCAGAATTAGGTTGCTGATGGATAAATGCACTTCTTCCATCAAATCCCCATAACAGATATAGAGTTGGTAATTGTGTTGGCCTTTTATTTTTCTCTATTGCATTATAAGAATACTGCAAAAGTATCATAACTACATAATGCTGTACGTGCCTCTAACACTATTTTCTGAAGCTTACACAAAGTACTTGGCTTCTTCCATTTTACTTCTTTTGATTTCAGGTTCACATTCCAACAACCACTTGCAGAATTAAAAAGGACTGACTATCTTGGCCAAATGAAAAAGTACATTCCTGATATGGCATCCAGCTGAGAATTTGAATAGGAAGCAATATACTCAAAAGGCATTCTGTGTCTTCCTCCAGCCCATCATGCCACCAATTTTTTCTTCTCTCAACACTCTCAGAGAAAGCACAAACCATTTGTTTGTAATGGTGGTTGCTGAATGCAATCTTACAAAGGCATGGATGAAGAGAAAGGAAAATGTTTGTATGCAATAAGCTGGTCTGAATATCAGCCTATAATCTGTGGTGAATGATTCTATGAAATTCAGATTTATGAAGTGTCTTCATCCTTCTCTCTCAAGTGCATTGTTTGGTTACTTTTGTTCACCTAGTTCTGTGTGGTTAATGTCAGGTGCTGATCTGCCCACCACAAGTACCCTGCTGTAGCAGGGCCTCTCCGGTACACAGGCCTTTTCTGCAATTTCCCCCTCATCCTGCTGCCACAGCAGATATTCCTGAGGAGATCGAACACAGCCCTCCATGCAGGAAAGACATTTATTTTGTTATGACTGGCAAACTTTGATGAAAAGGTTAATAAAACAAGTTATATATGCTTAACACTGGATATAAGCAAAACAACCATCAAAGTGAGCATAAGCCTTGATAGTTAAGATGTGTGCTGTGAGCATCCACAAGACAGAGAGACTTGGGATCTGGAAGCCCTCTCTCCTCTCCAGTTATGGAGCTGGCCAGATAAACAAGGGAAGCTTGACTGCTGTGGTATGCCTTTAATTATACCAAAGTGCTTTTATTATAGAGACAAAAATCAAGTTTACTTGCCAAAATGTAATTACGGAAAACCTAAAATATGATGGAAGGTGGACTGACATTGTTGTAGGCTTATTTAATCATATATAATTGCTTTATTTACCAGTGAATTCCAATGAAAGTGCTATGATATCAAATGTGTCCAAGATTATGTAACCAATATTTATGAATTTGCAGTGCTGAGTAATTCTCACTGTTGTTTTTTATTAGCAACAGATCAGTCTGTGCTCTACACATTTTCATTTTGGGCCAAAACTGTTTTCATTTACTGAATGTCTGAAGGAAGTGACAGTCCTCATTTAGTCAGTCAAACAAGATATCATTACCATATCTTTACATCTGTAACACTCAAGTATAGCTATAAAAAGAAGAATGTGCTTTTTAATATATTGTCATAAGTCAAAGAGAAATAAAAGTACTTGTGCTTTATTATCTTTAATATAATTATTATCCTATTAGGATTTTATCTTGCAAAATAATATCTATAAGGCATTGTTTGAATTTTGAAAATAAGAGCTGCAAACCTGATCAGGAGCATGAAGCCCAGAACTAAACAACTGCCAAATTAAAACAAACAAACAAATGAACTCCAAGATTTTACAAAACTCCTTTTACAAAACGTTTTACAAAAATTCCAGTTGGGGTAGACATTTTGTTTCTGGCATCCATTTTGGTACAATATCCCATGGGACGCTAGCAAACATACAACTAGGGACCCTAGAGATTTTATGCACAAGAGCTCAGTAGTGGCCAACAAAGAATCCAAGAAAACCCATGTCTTTGTGATCCACATTAGTTTCACAGACAGCAAACTTAGCATCTCTAATAACAAAGCTTACCAAAAGATGCACTGGGATAACTGCCAGAGACATACCATTGCATCACAAGACTAGCAAAATCATACACGTCTCTGGCACTCCCACAATATCTCTACTCCGTGCAGATCCCAGACCTGAGTCTCTTTTCTTCCCAATGCAAGCACAAACTGCCTTGGATTTACCAATACCTCTTACACATTTTGCACTCCAATTAACAGAGCAAGGTCTTATATAAAAAAGAAATCTCACCATAACTCTTCTTTCCTTTTTACATTGCACTATCCTTGTCCCACCGGAGATCCAGAAAGAATCTTACCCTACAGTCATAACAGGAACAAACACAATTGCCCTTCATCAGGATTTCTCCCTATAAGGATTTTTCCTGTAAGGGAAGATCTTCTTTCATATATTCTTTGACATCCAAGCAAAACTTCTAGCTGCTTTAAGCAGCCCAGGACCTCACCCTTGTTTTTGGAAAGAGTACCAGTGCTGCTGAGAGGCTACAAAGAAGGTCTAAACAACAAATATAAAAGAGACAGTGAGAGAGAAAAAGTAGCTTGAGAAAACATGTGCTACAACATTTGAAACCAGAAGTATTTTCTCATGACAGAAGGGCACACTGTGGCATTCAAGCAATATCAATAGCAGTGCCAAAGGATATGGGATAATGAAGAACAGGAATTTGGGGGTTTTTGTGCTGCAAAATGGGGTAAGAGTTTCCAAAACAAATGTTTCGAAGGTACAAATGCCCATACAAACCACTGATACTCTGCATGCTGAGTGATAAGTAACCATATGAGAATTTGTTGTGCAGTGTTTATTTCTCTACAAGATTTTTTTATATTTTAACTAAAACCTAAATTCAGATACTTAAAATTTCCTTTAGAACTAGATAACTAAAGCACTTAGAGTGCTTTAGGAATGGTTATTAATCAAGTGCAACATAATTAAGTGCCCTCACAGACTCCAAGGGGAATCAGGAATGGAAAAGTCATTTTGACTTCAATCCTTTGAGTCCCTCTTCATGCTTTTTTTTTTTGGAATTAGCTTCCAGAAAGACAGAAATTATGGCAGAGATTGTTATTCAAGAAAAAGACAAACATCCTGAACAATGCTGGAGTTAGTGTAGTGAAATCCCACTGTTGTATTTGCATATTTCTAAAGCATTTTACAGCAAAGCTGCTATCTATGAAATACAAAGGGTGATTTTACACAGTCACATCTCTGTAAAGAACATTTTGCTCATACAAATATCACTCCATTACATCCCAAAGGGTAAATGAATGACAGGATAAGGGAAAGAAACAGCTGGACATCATATGGTCAGATGCAAAATGGCTGGACCACACTACTGAAAACATAAAGTCATTTCAACAGAACTATGTCCTATCAACCTCTAAACCTCTTCCAGACACAAAGAAAATCAATAACATTATAAACCAAAACAGTGAAAAGCACAAACCACACTCCTTTAAGTTTTTTGATACTCAAGAAGTTAATGACAAACTGTTTAATGTAAAATGGTGTCCCCATTAATGATGTTGATGTGACTTAAATAACTCATACAGTACAATGATGGGCTTTGAGGAGAACCAAGAAATAGATATTAGCACTCAGAAAAACATGGGAGAAGTATGAATACTAGCTAGCCCTGGAATGCTAAGAAATTGGCTCCTCAGTTATCATAGTTTGCAAAGTAACTGCAATACCTCATTAAAGAGGTATGTGAGAAAGGAAAATCAGAACCAACAAAGGACTCAAGTTTATAAACAGTGAGTAAAACAGCAATGGTAATTGCTTCCAACATGATTTAATCAGCCTGCACAAATTAGGCGAAATATTGGTCCTTGTTCAGATGTACTAACTATTCACAAAGGACCATGACTTCAACTAAATTAGCATTTTTTGTTGGCTCACAGGTTGTAGAGACCTTCTGTACCATGAAACAGGTTAGGCAAACTAAGGATTTCCTGTAATCTGGTCACAGCAAATTTGGAACAGCTACTGTTTTATACATTTTCATTCCTACTACTATGATGACTGCCCAAGTGGCATGGTTTCCTTTTACTGCTTTCACAGATAACCCCACTTCCAAACAAATATGTTTGAAAGTGGGGTCTGAATACTTCTGGTGAGAACTTTGATACACATGTAAGTTTGTAATTTGTGATGTTGTTCAGCACTCTCCACACTAAATTCCTTGGTTTGTACAAGTAGTGTTGGAATACTAAAAGAGGGCATTATGACCTCTGTGTAAAACTGTGTTTTGTTTAAAAATATACTTAAATATTTTTATCTACCTACTTCTGCTTCTAATGAAATTTGGTTAGACTGAAATTGGTTGGAACAACCAAATTAGAACTCCTCTTACCAAAATATTTAAATGTCCTCTAATCTGTCTTTTCCAAATTCTTCTGTGATATGCTTTAATCTCTCAGGAAATAAAAGCCTACACAAAAATGTCACCAAAACAGACTTATGAGCAGAGTTGCTGTTGTTCACCTTTTTACTTCGTTAAAGTAATGACCCCATGTCAGCAAAATATGGTGGTTTTCGGCATCATATAAAATAACTTCACTTTTTAAGAAGTAGTCTGCTTAATTTCCATTTGACTACTTAGTAATAAAGTATCTAGAAAGAAGGAGAAATAGATATTTTTAAAATTTAGCATCATGTTCTACAATCATGATACAAAATATTAATAGGAATGATGCTGCATATTATATAGTATAGTGTGGGTTTTTTCTCAGAGAAAAAGGAAATAAAAGGTTATAGGACACAGAAAATTTTATGGGAATGATGGACTTCTATAAACAACTCAAAATCAAGTATTAGCTCTCTGTACATAGCTGAGAAATTATTACTGAATGCTGTTGCTGGATGTATCTTCCATTCAAAATATAAAGATCAAGCCAGTAGAAATGGGCAAATAATTGCTTTTTGTTTGACAGAAGATTCTGCAAGTATTAGACTGAACCAATTCTTGTTTGCTTTTTGCACTTTAGTGGAAAACTGGGGAAAATAAGCATTTTTCCTGCACACTCAACATTTGATTTGAGTGTTAACAAAACATTGCATTCTGCAACAGTTCTACAAAAAGTGAAGAAAAAGACAAAGGGAGAATCAAAGGGAGAATTTTTTTATCTCAATACTCCTTTTTTTATCTACTAGCACCAAAACCTCCTCACTTACTTTATCCACATTCCTCAAGTCTAGTCATTTGTCTCCACTTATCTGTTCTCTTCAAATGCCAGAATGTTAGTTTGACTCACAGACCCCCCCATCATTTATTCACATTGGTCAGGAATAGATAATACAATTTGGATCTGATTTTTTAAATATTCAGAAAAATAAAAAAAAATCAGTTGTTAGCACAACACTCAGCAGAGGAAATCTAGGCTGAAGTTAGTAATTTTATTTGATGAAAGGCTTGACTTGGTGAGAGCTTACATTGGGAACATGTATGGCCTACAATTGCATACACACTATATCTGATGACGAGTGGAAAGACCATCTACAAATAATAACAAAATATTTCCATTTTCAACTCTGAAGTTATACACTTGAATCCTAATCTAAGAGAAATGTTTCCCATTTAGACAGGAGAATGCTTTTGTACTGATAAAGACAAAAGCTAGTTTCCTACATGACCAAAGCTGAACTCACAGCTGTGCTATTCAAAGTCTATATTTCTTTAATTGTGATTTTTATAATCTCACAGGTTATAAATCAACATGCATTTAGCAGTCTGGCTTTATGTAGATTGAGTTTAATATGCTGGCATGCTCTATTTGACTCAAGTTAAGATAATTTGTAACAAAGCTCCAAATTCAAACTATTTTCCTTCATTGTCAAATCAGAGCATGTTTTTAAAAATCTGCTTACCAGGTTTAAAAGGTCACCTGACTTGACTTCCCTTATTACTGTCTCCCCTAGAGTTCAGATTTTGTTCACACTTCTGGCATGAGTATTAGCAGGATACGATGTTACATTTTCACTCCTATGAACTTACAGAGTCTCTGGAAAGGGCAAAAACTCTTGCATCTTAAAACTGAAGACAGAAAATAAAATGCTGAAATATGCTATAGCAAAGGATGTAAAGCTAAACCTGGGCTTTGCAGCTGGTATTTTATACCCTTTCTGCACCAATGTCCCGTACCCTGTAATGTCACTCTTTATGAACTTTCTGTTATCAAAACTCCATTCTGTTTTTTGTCAGCATAGGCATATTTTCAAGGGTCTGGGTATTATTCTGCCTGTGTCCTCCAAATGAACTTCAGATTTCTGCCACCATCCAGACTTCTGCAACCTACTCAATGAAAACAACCCATGTTCAATTCTTACCTCAGTCAAAAAGTAAGAAGATGCCTGACCCTATTTCCCTCTAAGCTATTTGTTTTTCTGTCTAGAGCTCTTTTTCTCCAGGGAAGACTTTTTTCTGGCACTGCTTCACTTACTCCAGCTTCATGCCAATATTGAGCTGAATAATGAGTTCAGCTCCCTGTCACCACTGTCAGAGAAGTCCAGGAGCAAGCTCCTGCCCATGCTCAGCCTATTTCCTTCCTGGGAAATATCCATTTGCCTTGGGGCACTTGTCTTACAAGCACAGTCAGTCTGATGACTCCAGGCAGTCTCATTCTGTAATTACCCAGTACTCTGAGTGCTTTATCACTGCAGTGGTCCACTCTTTGTCTAACATTTGATATGATAATCAACTGAGAGAATAAAGCTTAAAAAAAATACAAGGGTCTTATCAAAAGAAAGGGAGGGAATCTTATCAAAATGTGCAAATAGTGGAGGAGGGGAGTAAAAAGATGAAGTCAGTCTTTTCAGCAGGATGCACGGACAGATTTAGAGGCAATGGGAACAAAGTGAAATACAGAAAGCTCCATTTAAATGGAAGACAAATATTTTCTTTTACTTTAAGGCTGGGCAGACATTGGAAAATATGCCCAGAGAGATTGTGTAATTTTCGTCCTTGGATATGTCAAAACCCAACTGGATATGGTTCTAAGCAGCCTGCTTTGAACATGCAGACTGAATTAGAGACTCCAGAGAGCTCTGTGTTACTCTGGGATTCAGTGACAAAGATGTGTAGGACTGAATGCACGTGCGCAGAAGAAAATATGAGGTCCAGAATAAGAATAAATGAAAATACAGATCTAAATTATGCAGAGTGGAGGAAAAAAATACACTTTAGGAAGCTGTAGTGAGAAACAGGCAATACAGAGGAAAGAATGAAGAAAAGCATGGTACAACATCCTACCAGGCAAATCTAGAAGCTCAAGGTACCAATAGTTATTTAAACGTCTAAGCCAGCATTCTTGCTAAACAAGCATCTTGACCTGGTGGGACTGCAAATCTTTGCTTTGGCACTTCTTAACCTAGCAATCAGCTTCTTAACCTAGCAATCAGGTTTGGGTGATGTTATGAACAAAAATTCGGTTAATATTTTTTTTGTGAGAAAAAGTTACAAAAAGGCAGCCAGATCACTGTAGCTGCCGAAGTTCTGCGTGTTTTGTTATTGTAATCACGGGTCGTTGTGGCTAATCGCTGCTTTTGTATTAGCAGAGCCTTGCCCGAGGCTAAAGTTGTACTTTTCCCAGAATAGTGAAGACACCTGAGAGGCTGGGGGGGCCTATGCAAAGTGACTCCAAGACCAGCATTCTGTGTGGGTCCCCCGCTCCGAATGTACTGAGAAAACCCCAAAAACAACGAGCCAAGTAAGAGTTGAGAGACTGGAGTGATGTCTGGACGTGAGGAGCCGAGTGCTGAGCCTGCAGAGATGCGGAACACCTTCAGAGTCCCTCTCGCCCTGACCAGGGAGTCGTCCCCGGCAGTGAGACGGAGCCAACTGGGCCAGGAGGGGTATCATCTGACGGGGACACCACGCCTTAGAGGCTCCCGCGAGGACGTGTCTCCCCAGCTCTGCCCCTGGTGGGCAGAGCTGTGCTTATCCTCCTCCTCTGAGTTGCCCTGGGAGACACGATGGGAGACTGCAGCCCCACCGAGCTACCAAATCCTGAGCTGATCACTTTTAATAAAGGCATTGAAAAGGAGAAGAAGTCTCCTGGCCCTGTTTATTTCAGCTGGGGCGCTCAAACATTGGTTAAGTAGATGCTAAGAAATACACTGAACTAATTCATTGGTGTGAAACATCTGTAAACACTGAAGGAATGTGAAATTGCTAAAAGCGACCCTTCCCTTTGAAGCTCCTTCTCAAAGTATTTATTATTTAGTAACTTTTATTTTTCTAATTCCCACATTGTGCTGCTGGAGGTTTGTCTAAGTTTTTAAGTTCTAAAACAGAGCTCCCATTAGCCATCACCAATCCAACCTTCACCAACTTCCCTTCCTTCCACAGCAGTTTGTGAAAGTCAGAGCAGTCCAGGAAAAGGGTGGTATGTAAACAAATGAGGAACATGTGTTTCCAAATGGAAAAGGGGATAGTGAAAATAGCAGACAGTTAAATTAGTGCAGCAAGGCATGAGCTAGCAGCTGGGGTAAGAGAGGAGTGGGAGAGTTTCCAAGGCATTAGAGGGGGCTGACAAGGGAGCAAGAGGTAAACTCAGGTAACTAGATGATCACCATATTTCCCAGATCTAGGCAGGCCTGATTTTGATTTTTTTTTTCTCGTTGACACAGCTAATATGGATTTTTCTGTCTTCTAGTGGGTATTTGTTTAACTCACCAAGCAGTCATATGGGAACAATTTCCAGTCTGTTCTCAATCAGCAGGACCATAATGGCAGGTGGTTGCAATGATGGGCTGAGAAGCATGAAAAGAATAAAAGGCAGCACCTGCCTGGCTGAAATATTGTTTCTACCTTTTCATTTCGATTTATATTGAATGTATTTTTTATGGGCACACTCATGGTGAATATACTTTAGTAATTAAAAAACAGTCAGTCTAAACCATAATTTCTGAGGGGCTAATATCAGTATATCCCTCTAAACCTCACTTAGAAGGAATCTCTGAACATGTGCACTGAAAGCATGGAGCATATTATTTTCTGCTTTATCTACCCTTTTAGCAATATAGATGGTCCTAAAGAAGTGCTTACTCAGTGTCTAACATCTGACTACAGCATACAAATTTAGACTCTGGTTTCTACTTAGCCAACATTCAGATAAGTTGTACACAACATAAAAGAGCAAGACTGGCTTCATAGCATTTTTCCTCTTTTGGTATCAGAGAGCTCTTGGAGGGTGGGCAATATCACAATCCCACTTATAAAGGGAGAAAAAACAAGGTAGATAAAAGCTGAGTATTGATGCTAAAATTTAAGAGCAAGCCAGGGCTAGAGTAAGCACCAGGACCCAGATCTCCTGACTCCCAGGCTGCACCCTCACACATTTCCTTTGTTAGCTTAAATCTGTGAACTTCCCTACACGAGTTGCCAAGAACCACTCAGGATTTGTAAGCTTTTAATGGGTTAATTAGCACCAAAGCATTTTTTCTTCTGTGGTCTAGACATAGAAATATCCAGATTTTGTTTCCCTTGAAAGGCAGCCCATCCTGGAATCTGCACTCAATCATCCATTTCCATGATTTTCAAGGGCCAGATGGGGCTAAATATGATTTGAAGATTTCTTTTCCCTCTCCTTTCTTTAATGTTTCTTGTAGTTTCTTTCACTGACTACCAGCTTGTTTGTTTTGAGGATGATGCCAACTGTAAAATAAAAAATGCCATTTCCAAGGTAGAGAAATTAGAGGATAATAGATTAGCTGTTGCCAAGAAAAAGTAATAATTTCTGGACCTAACAAATGACCTAACAAATAAGTCTGAAAATAAGGAAGAGATTATTAAGTGTTACATAATTTCAATAGGACAAAAGCAGAGGGAACTTTAAAGAGACTGCCCATTTTTAAAAATTTTTTAACACTCTGGAGACTATGGACCATATTGTTCATTTAGGCATGCACCTGTAAATATGTGGCTCTTTCTACTTCAGTTGAATTACCCCAGATATCTCTGGTGTAATGAAACACGATTTCCCTTTTACCAGTCTCTCCGTGTGTACATGCTTGCAGGCAAATACTGTATTATATGTCTGGACCTCAGCCAGGCACCATGGAATCAGGTTTGAATTTTCCCAGAGGGCAGGGGCTTCCTGTTTGTGGGGTTTTGCCTCCAAATTTAGTGGTCCAAATCCACATACTTCAAAATGTGTTTAAGTACCAACTCTAATCTAGTTGACACTATTATTCTATTTATATCTCAATACTTTTATTTTAAATTGGAATTACAAATTTTAAGCAGATTCCTGAAGTACTTTTGTTGGTATAGATACACTAAATACATTACAGCCAGTTTGAAAAAAAGGTGCCACTGGCACTCATTTGTGATTAGCTGTGCAAATCTTTCCTTGTGTTCCCATTAAATAAAATGTTCCAATCTATACTTCTAAACTGTGTATGTCACACCACATAACTTCACGTTCTCTACTTCCTACATTGCATGTCACCACCTACTATAAAGTGATGTACTCCACTAGTTTAATTTCTCTTAGTCACAGACACACTGTCAAATACCTCCTACCTGACATTTTACCAGTACACAGGAAAGTACAAGCCAGGAGAATGTCAGAGGTGCCTGACCAAGACAATGGCGCAGAGCAGGGGTGCGTTTGGGTTTGTTTAGTTTTTAAAATCAGCTGTGCACTTGTTGACACAAACTGAGATCTAGATTTATTAATTCAATTTTGTCCGTTTGTATGTCAAAGCTGGATAAAATAAGCACTGCCAGAAACAAATTATCTTCATGTGCTGTAATATGAATGTACAGTATTAAAACTCCCTATGGACACAAAGGCCTTGGGAACTTCACTCATATTTATTGGAGATAAATACTGTATTGTCTTCCTATCAAGATCAAGTTTATGAATGCTGACATAGAATAGTGGCATTTAAATCCTTAAAAGGTCTTGAATGGTAAAGCTTCAATGGTAAAGCAAGTATCAATATGATCAATTTTTATTTATGAAATTATTATTTTTAAAAATTAAAACTTACTATTTTACCACTAAAACAGTAAGATAAATGTTTAGAAATGTAGTTAATTTTAGCCTTCAGGATCTGCCAAGGCTTAATTCCAGTTCTTTGCTAGTGTTACTGCCATGACTACAGTGGTGTAAAGCTATGGCAAGGAAGTGCCAAATGAAAGCCTGAAAGCCAAAAAGCCAAAGGAGTTACCCAACAGAGAAAAGCATTTACTTTTATGGTTCTGCATCCCAATCTCATTTGTAAAGACAGTCCCCAACTACTTCTCTTACGATTCCTTTCTAGTCAGACTTCCAGTCCATCCTATTAAAAAAATATATAACTAACAATGTAATGGTCAAAGACCACCTAGAAATTACAAGTATTTTAGACAACATTTTTCACATCTTTGACTGTTGTCAGTGTGATCCATATGTAAGCCATAAAACCTGGATAATAAATTAGGTTTTCAGCTGGACTGATCTGGATGATTTCACATATTTTTGTAGCTCCCTGTCATATTTTTCCCTCCTATCTTTTATTTACTGAGATTGCATTTCCATAGGCAAGAACACACCACAGTTGGCATACTGGGCTCCAGTCTCATTGGTGAGTGTTGGCTGATGGATTGGTAAGGCCTAGATTAGGGCTTCACTAGCAGGTTCACTTTCCTACCCTATTTGAGCTTGGGTGGATGAGCAAGAGACATGGTCAAGCAAGGGCATTAGCTATAACACAGCTCAGACAGAACTGAGGGCAAACCCCTCTGCTTAGGAGCAGCTCCTGAGAAAAGCAGCCAAGAGCTCACCAGAGCTTCTCTTGGATTCAAGGCCAGCTGTGGACACTACACAAGGAAGAGGAAGAGGGAGAGGAAGAGGAAGAGGAAGAGGAAGAGGAAGAGGAAGAGGAAGAGGAAGAGGAAGAGGAAGAGGAAGAGGAAGAGGAAGAGGGCCTGTTGCCCTACAGTTAATGATGTCAGAGCTTGTTCAGGGCTGGCCTGGGAAGAAGAGGTATGACCTATGTCAAATTGCCAAAGTGTCTGCTGAAGAGCAGGAGATCCTACTCCTGCAAAAACTGGGACATAAGAGATATAGCAGAAGCACATGCTGCCCTGCATATCCCATCGCCTCCTCTATCATCCTCAGAAGCCTGCCAACCTCTTAGGGCTTTAGCATGGCCAAAATATGCAGCAAGAAAATGGACTTTGCTATTGTAAGTATTTTGCTTGTGTCTGCAGGGTTCATTTCATGGGTTCATGCCTTGAAGTCATTCCCCAGGACTCCAAATCTAGCACCCATCTTTTAGTACAGGAACTCATAATTATGTTCTTTCCTTATTTCTTCTGACTAGTCACTTTGACTAGTCAGACAATTCCTTCATACCACTTCTATTTCTTAATATAATTCACACATTTCCTTGTTCATCTCCCTATTTACTCCCATTTCTTGTCATAGGCCCTACTTTTAGTGTTTCTTTTGCCAAACCTTAAAGTGCAAAATGGTCTGAGCAGAGATATAACTTAGGAATATCAAACTGCTACATATAAATAGGCCTTTTCAGAGTCCATGCAAAATGTTTTCTCTAAGAGGCTTAGAACCTGACCATATGTGCCCAGCACTGAGTGAAAGAACAGAAGTTATGTCACTGACATGAAGCTTTTCCCCTGCTTTTAGCCTTATCACCCCAGAAAATCGTACACCTGTCTGCCTTAAAGCACTGGAGTTCTAGAGCCTTTCAACATAAAGTTTACCACAGCCTTTTAGACATAGTCAGAACCAACATATTTTCCTCCAGTCTTATTTTTGGAAATGGTTGAACTGAGTTTTCCAAAATAATCAGGCTTGGGCAGACACCGGACATGGAAAATTTCAGCCTGAACTGTCTGAGCTCAACAACATTATAAAGCAAGGAAAAGAAAAGCCAGGTCTTATCATGGGAATATGGGAGGCAGACAGTGCTCCCAGTCCCACCGGTGACATAGGCATGTGACAGCTGATGACAGCTGACATCGTTATTATCTATCTTACCATTGGTTATCAAGTAATTTCCATAATAAAACATTAACCTCATAAAATATTGGTCTTTTAGGCCAAAGTCTTCCATGCTTAGTATTCGGCCAAAGGCAATTTTTTCTGGAGAACATTTGGGAAAAACAAAACAAAACAAAAAAATCTACTGAGACACTGTAGTCTGCCCTGCGGCCACAAGCTCCTGGTGTGTGGCCGAAGAGACCACAAGGTCTGCCACTCCCAGGTTCTTCTCGAGAACCCCGGATAGTGGTGCTATCTGTGGCATGCGTGGCACAGGCAAGAGCGTGGCTACGAAGTCCCAAGGTTCAGGAAGAAGAGGGTGGACACTCGTGTGGAATGCCAAGGTGCTTTATTTCCCAGGCAGGACCAGTGACTGTGTCAGGGCAGGACCGCTTGGAGAGACACTGATAAAGGGGATGGGCGTGACAGGAGGAGGCATGAGGGGACCAATAAACAAAGCCCAGGGGAGTAGCGTGGGACACAGCTGAACCAGTAAGTATTGCATAAGGGAGGGAAAAGGCTCTGGACCAAATCATATCTGAAGTAAGGGATAATTGACACAGAAGGTTCTTGAAATAAAGGGGGGTGGTTACAATGATAAACAGGGGAAGTTTAACTGGAGGGAGGAGATAAACTTATAAGGGCATAAAGGGGACGATCAAGGGATCAGTCACCTTGACAGACATGCCATTGGCGGGAAAACGGGGTAAACAACTTAGGGAGAAACCATTGTGAGGGGATTACCTGGGGGGAACCGAGGACCAAACCATATCTTAAATTTATAAAAGGGAACTTTTACTTTACAACCGAACTTTTACTTTACAACCGAACTCGTATAAATATCTTAAAACACACGATGCCACAAGACACCTCTGAGATATCTGAGATCCTGGGACAACAAGACAGCCTTTCCACTGGATTCCCAGAGGAACTAGTGGAAACCAGCTGCCTCTTCCACTGGATCTTCAGTGGAAGACTACACCCTTTCTACAGAAACCCTGCTCCAACACAACCACACCTGCTACTCCAGGAGGACTGCATCCACATTTCCAATTCGACTGCTACCAACACCCTGACCAACAGGGTGTCAGGTTGTATTCTGAGTCTGTCAGTGTTGCTTTGATTTACTGCACTCTGGTGGGTTTTTTGTTTTTTTTGTTTTTTTTGTTTTTTTTTGTTTTTTAATTTATTTTCTTCCCTGATAAAGAATTGTTATTCCTGCTTATAATAAAGCCTCTATTCTGGCCTTATGATCAAGCAGTGCAAGATAGCCTGGGAGCCCAGTCCTCAGGGAGACAGGCCCAAAAGCTAGGCTAGCTCAAGGCCGATGCTGCGGGGCTACCCTCTAGCAAGCTTGGTGATTATCAGCTCTTTAGTGATTGCAAGCTCTCTTAGGATCTCATCTCTTGCTTGCTAGGTAGGGTGCCCTTGGCTGAGGCTGCAGCAGACACAAGAGAGGAGGAGGAGAGATCCTGGCAGTTCCACAGCGATGGTTTTATTGGGTGAGTCTGTGAAGGGTCCCAGCGACAGCTCTTCTTCTGTCGAATGGGCTAAAGTAGGCCCCTTTTATAGGGTTAAGGGGGGATCCAGACTTGACCAATAGTAATGATTAAGTATAGTGACCTATAGGGTTACAGAGATAAGCTTTGGGGCAGGGGTCAGAGAGACAGGAACTTATGTTGCTGTCTCAGCAGTTCCTACTATTCGATTCTCCATGGGGCCTTACCCAGGTCCATGGGGTTTACTACACCTGCTCCCATATCTTTGCCTGAGAGCACCCCCTTAATTTCAAATTTATAAACAATTCAGAGGGAGGGAGTTTACATTTTCCATTTCAGGGGAGGCTCTTGCATTCCTTAAGCAGACACCTGTCTTTCCAAACCAAGACAACAACAAAACATAAAACTTGGCATTTGAATAACCTGTAATGAGCAATGCTTGTCTGGATAAACTGGGAGGAGGAGGAAAGAGGCGAAAGATCACCACATATGGCTTGTCCCACCAAAACCTTGAAGACCAACATGAGGGAGTTTTCTGCAGTTTCTGAACTTCATATTTTGTGTGAACCTACTGTTGCCTCCCCTTTGCCACTAAGTGAAAATGAATTCACACCCTGCGTCACTCTTCTGAGCACCAACTGAATTTCCACTGTTTAACAAACTCCTGGAGCCTGCATTCATACATTGGTGATGATTATAAATGAGTTACCACAGGTTGCTGTCTCTGATGTTTATATCTAGAGGACAGGCTTACCAGACACTCCTCCAATCAATCACTAGAAGACTTTTTGCTAACAAACGAATGCCTCACTCTCTGCTTGGCATGTTGGCTGTGTGCACTGTGGGACCATGGCCAATCCCTTTCAACTGCTGTCATTTTCTTAAGTTTCTAGCTACTTGATGGTATCTTAGACCAATGTTAATATTTTTCTTTTAAATCTCACCCAAGCCTTCTTTAGAAGTGTCCATTTTACATAAATTAAAACAGTCTTATCAAATCTCTGCTTTTTCCCCCTTCAGTCTGGCACCCCTTGTTGCCACTATTTCAGACATGATCTGGTATGACTTTGAAGCAGGAAATTTGCATTACTAAAACTGCTATGTTATTTCATCTCCAGTAAGAACAAAAATATTTGATAACTCAATGCTAATTTCTCTCAGTTCTTTGAAAAGATCCCATAGTCCCTGCATCTTCAGTGTTTTCCCTCCACTCTTTTAACTAATAGATATTGTCTTATAGATTGCTTTTGTTCAATCTAGAAGACATTTTGAGGTAGGATACAAAATCTTCAGTGCAATCACACAGCACATACCGAACAACCAGAGGATCAGGCATGGGTTTAGGAGAGGCAGGTCCTGCTCAACCAACCTAATCTCCTTCTATTACCACATGACTCAGCTAGTGGATGAGGGAAAGGCTGTGAAAGTTGTCTAGCTGGACTTCAGCAAATTCTTTGAAAATGTCTCCCACAGTGTTCTCCTAGAAAAGCCAGCTGCCCATAGCTTGGTGTACCCTTCTCTGTGTTAAGAATTGGCTGGAAGGTTGGACCCAGAGGATGGTGGGGAATATTCTGCATCCAGCTGGTGTCCAGTCACTAGTGCTGTCCCCCAGGGATCAGTGCTGGGATCAGTCCTGTTCAATATCTTTATTGATGATCTGAACATGGCGACCAAGTTCACCCTCAGTAAATTCATAGACAACACTAAGTTGGGTGCAGTGTTGATCTTGAGGAGGGTAGGAATGCTCTGCAGAGGGATTTGGACAGGCTGGATTGATGGGCTGAGGCCAGTTGTCTGGGGTTCTAGATTAAGGTCCTGTACTTGGGTCACAACAACCCCATGCTACAGAATGGGACAAAAAAGTGGCCTATTGGAAGAAAACCTGGAATGCTGGTCAGCATTGGCTGAACATGGACCAGTGTGTTCCCAGAAGGCCAAGAAGGCCAATGACATCCTGGTTTGTATCAAAAATAGTGTGTCCATCAGGACCAGGGCAGTGAGTATCCCCCTGTACTCGGCACTGGTGATGTCACACTTCAAATGGTGTGTTCAGTTCTGGGCCCCTCACAAGAAGAAAGACATTGAATATTTTGAACATTCTGAACAACAGAAAAAAGACTCTGGGCATTTGTCCAGAGAAGGTCAAAGCTGGTGAAGGATCTAGAGGGTAAGTCCTATGAGGAGTGGCTGAGAGAGCTGGAGGTTGGTCAGCTGGGAGAAAAGGTGGCTCAAGGGGGACCTTATTTCTCTCTACAGCTACATGAAAGGAGGGTGTAGCCAGGTGTCAGTCTCTTCTCACAGGCAATGAGGGACAGGGCAAGAAGACAGAGCCTCAAGCTGTGCCAGGGGAGGTTCAGGTTGGACATCAGAAAGAATTTCTTCATGGAAAAGGTTGTCATGTATCAGAATAGGCTGCCCAGGAAGGTGATTGAGTTACCATCCCTAGAGGTATTTAAGAAATTACAGGGTATGGCACTTAAATGACATGGTCTAGTTGACAAGGTGGTGATCAGTTAAAGGCTGGACCCAAAGATCTTGCAGGTCTTTTCCAACCTTAATGTTTTATGACTCTATGAAAATACACTGGAAGAGGACCAGGCTATATTCACATTTTCGACATCACATAGCAGATAGAACAAGAGTCATTGATGTGTGAGGTTGTGTGTGTGGTTAAACAATTACCCTCCCCTGGAAGGCAAGGTTCGAGGCTGCAGAAATGGGACAAATTTGGCGTAAGCCACAGACATTTGTTGTTGGAACCCAGGACATCCCTCTGGCTGTCCTGAGCAGCCAAGACCCCTGCCAGGGGGCTCAGGGACCCTGGCACAGAGCCCAAGATGCCTGTGGTTTTGATTATGACCCATGGAGCAAGTTACTAACATTAGATTAAGATCTGCAAGCCATGACAGCTAAGTAGAATAATAGTGAATTTATCATGGGGTGAAAAAGTAGATTTTGGGTTTTTTAGAATGGGGGGTTCAGGGGGCAAGATGGAGGAATCTGGGCATGTCCAGCCATGTCCAGCCTTTCTCCTTCTTCTTCTTGGCCTCCTTCTGCTGTGATGTTGGCACTTTTAGATTGGTTTGGAGTAGAAGCTCACTATCTAACATAAGTAATAGGTATTGGAAAGTAATTGTAAACATTGTATACGTAGTTTTTAGTATAAAGACATAACACCGCCCCGGGGGCAGGCAGAGTGCCTGGACTGTCTTGCTGAACGGACCTCAGCTGGACAGGAGAAAATATTTTATAGATAAGGAACAATAAACAACCTTGAGACCAAGAACTGAAGAGCTCTGATCCTTCTTCAAGTGCTGGGCTGAGAAAAGAGACTTTCTAATATTTCTTGGGGTCACTCTGACCAGTGAGAGGCCCCGGGACAATTTGTCTTCACTCTGTATGACAATAATGCCATACCACATCAAACCTCTTTTCATTCCCTGGGCTCTCCAAGTTTCTGTGCTGCATATTGTACATATACATTACAGTACTGGGTGAATTTATAATAGATATCTGTAGTCACTTATACATCTAGGCTTGGCTGATTGTACAGGCTTCCTCTATAGTCAAGGAAGGGAGACAATACACCTCCGGGAAACTCACCAGTTTCCAGCATAGATGGCAGAGGTAATTTGAATAATGGCCTTCTGGAACTGTTTATCTGCTGACCCCATGAAAAGACTACATGTGGAGCCAGCCTAATGGTCTATATTGTAAGACATTTCATATTAGCTGAAATAAATATTCACCAGCATGTTGGCATACACACATCACAGAAGCACCACAGAAACCTTATTAACCTGATTTCACTTAAATCCTGTGTCCTTGATGGTCAGAATATATCCAGCTCTCTAATACATTCTGAAAGATGACCACTGGCCGATGATTTCTTTTTCCAGGAACATCCTTACTCTAGCTTAGAGTGGAATCAGACTAACACTGCCAGCAGTAAGTAGCAGAAATATTTATTTTGGCTCCTAAATATGAAATTTAGCTCATTCAGCATTCAGGGTGTTGGCAGGAGAAATGGTATAGTGAAAGCTTTGGTTTTTAGAGTGTCTGCTCCACCTGACACAATGGAAAATATAAGGATTTTCCTTGTACCTATGAGCTTTGAGCAAGAACATTACAAAGTTCAGTAATGATTTAACAGAATCTGAGCTGTGAATACATGTACATTTGAAATAAATGAGGTTGATAAAGAGCACTACAGAGTAAGTACAATCAATTGCTTTTGTATGAAAAAATACATTGTCAGTGACAGGATAGTACTTATGTGTCTGCCAGCATAATTCTCAAATTCATGGAGGCTTCTGCTAAGATATGGTTTCACTAAGTATTTCTTTCTTATATCTTATCTGGCAAATACAAAAATAATATGAATACTCCCTACAAGACAAGCTCCCAGATTATAGCTGAATAATTCAGACACAAGGAGAAGATTCTGGCATGGTCACAGAACCAGTCATACAAGTCAGGTGTTCTCAACTGCATGGCTGTGCATCTTGCAGAGAGCCCTCTCCCCTTCATTGCAGTGTGCCCATCAATGCCATTCATATGCTTGGTTCAAAATCTCATGGTATTTTTTCTCTGCTATTATCATGCCTCACTACCTACTCTACACCTTCATCACCTTTACTTTGTCCTTTGGACCTTCCCTGGAGCTTCACTGCAACTTTGCTCTCCTATCCTTACACAGAGCTGCCTGTGGCTTTTGTGGTCCTGAGCAGGCGGAGAACTCCTTTCCTCAGGTTGCTTTGAGATCACTGCAGAGGGTTTAAATGTTATCATTGTGCTTGGGCTCAGCCACAGAAGGCCTTAAGTTTTTTGGGAATACCACCAGTTACAAACTTCTGCCCACAAACTGTGAAGGCCTTGGAGATTTCTTTTGCCTTTGATGAGTTTCTCCCAGTCTTTTAAGACATATAGACCACATTCCTTACCATGACATAAAGATATATTTTCAAATGTTTGCCTTTGAAAAGTATCAAGTTTCTTCTGGATAGGAGATCACATTCTCAAAAGTAGGATACTGTTCTCAGCATTATTTGCACAACAGTACACATGGTACATCTCACTCTTTCAGGCACAAAGATTACACCATTTTTGGAAAATATCAGTTTCCAGTTCTTTCTTATTCCTTCCTCCTAAAGATAATCACACAAAACTAGATGAGGCTCCAGAAACAGAAGGTTTACTACTGAAGCAGCAGAGGATCGAATAACATGGTGTTGCCTGGAAAACAAAAGACATCTTCCCAAACAACATTAGAGTGAAAATATAAAAGTGAACCTTTACTTGAAAGTTTTCAGGTACAATATGTGGTACAGTAATTCTACAATTTGATAAGTTAAATTCATTATTACACCTGTTATATATTGTCCAATTTAAAGGTGAGTTGGTTAGCTGATAAATTCCCTGTGTTCTGACTCACTGGAAATGGTCCAGGGGCTTCTTTGCCCACTTTAGTTATGTCTGGTCCAGATTCTTGTTGGAAAACAGAATGTCCTTGTTGCTTTTCTTCTTGGAATAAGACTAAACAATGTTTTAGGAATGTGTTTAGAAGGTTAGCTTATTGTTCCTAAATGAAGGGAAAGAAGATAGGAAAGTACTAGGAGCTACAGCCATTCATTAGCAATCTATAAAGCTACAAATATATGAGAAATATCAAAAGGTATTAATAGACTCTGGGACATTAAACAGCCTAAAGAACATCTTTAAAGTCCCAAGTTGATAACAGACAATTTTATTTTTTTTTTCAGATGTTCTTATTAAATAGGAGTTGCACAGCAAACTCTGATGAGCAGTGCAGAGACAGGAAGGAGAGCTTGTGTAACAAGGAGCAGGAGCAGCACATGTTTTGTATTCAGCCAACAGCAGCATTGAATGACGCTGCTTGGAACCACATCCAGAACTTTTTGGCCAGGAAGACTAGTTAGCGTGTGCCAATGTCTGCAAAGCTAAAGAGGGAATAGAGGGGGCTCTTAGAGACCTGAGAGTTAGCAGATAAATATCTGGAAGAAGGTAAATTGCTCCCTTTCAAAGAATTGTAACAAGTGTTCAAGCTCAGAGAAGTAATGTAAACAGAACAGTGGAGCTCTTGCAGATGGAAAATTAAGCTAATATCTCTCACTTTGGATCAAACCACATCCTATTTTCAGGATCATTGAGTCTAGCCACATTAGCCATGCATCTGGTCTAAGGTACTCTTCTCAGCCCAGCAGTACCACAGCAGACACACAGTTTAGCTCACAGAAGTTGTTACATTCGGGTTTTCCACCATTAGGGACTGAAAAATTAGCATGAAAGGACAACTCAAAATGAACAGATAGGCCTTAAATGCACAAAATCCCTTTAAGTCTCAAACGGACTTGATCTTCAATCACTTAGATTCTTTTGATCTCATGCTCAGCCTAGAAGATACCAGGCAGGCCAAACAGACTAAGCAATTGCAATCTCTTTCTACATAAGTATTTACATCTTCCCAACTTTGATTTGTTTTTGAGACTGAAAACCAGTAATATCTCATTTTGCTTTCCTATTTCACTTTTTTTTACTCAATGCAAAGAACAATCTTCTCCTTTAAATAGATTTAAAGCTATTTAAATCTAGGTCCATGATAATTCCTGAATCCTATGTGCTGACTTACTGCATACAGATACTGAACTAATATAATACTGGCACAGTCAGGCAGGAAAATTACAGTGAGGGTAGATTAAGACTCTTCAGACACCTGAGACATAAAGGAAAAGCCTGGGGTTTGTTGTTTTGTTTAGGGTTTTTGTTTGTTTGTTTTTAATAGAATCTGTAACAGACAAATTGGAGTAGTTTGGGAGTTTTTGTTTTGTTTTAGTTTTTGTTGGTGGATTTTTTAAGAGATAAGCAGTAGTTTCAGGGAGAGCAGGAATACAGGGATTCAATAATTTTCAAGAAATAAACTTGAAAGAAAGTGAGAGATAATGTCTTGAGACTGAGAAATGAGACTCTTTTGTATGAGAATTTAGGGAAAGATTTAACTTCTAGAAACCCCAGGAAGAGGAAAGTCAGGCCCTTGTCAAGGTGAACTATGTACAGGCCTGGTATAATTTTAATATCATGTTTCTCTAATGTTATGCTTTGCTGCTGCTGTTATAAAGATACAACAGTTTAGCTTAAACAGACTGGCATTTTTATTCCCACTCAGTCACAATTCTGATAGCCCGAGAGAAGAACAATGGTTACCAGAAATAGGAGAGTCTGCTGGGTAAGCTCAACTGATTGACAGGCTGCTCTTCTGTGAGAAAACTAAAAAAAAAAAAATAAAAATGGAAGCATGAGGACTTAAAATTGCCTAGGGGGTACTTGTGGAGACCCAGAAAGGCCCAGTTATGTCCTCTCTCCTTGAATTTACCAAGCTTTTCATTCCTTTATCAGCAAACTTCCTGTTACATGGAAGAAGAAGACAAAGAAGGAGAACATGAAGGCAAAGGAGAACATAAAGAAGAATAAAAATAATAAATAATGGAGACATGTACATTCAAACATGCAGATACTTTATCCCCTCCACCACTTAGTCAGAGGTGGCTGCTGCTTATGTGAGTGAATTATGTCTGTAAAACTGAACTAACAACTTTCCCTGTCTCTTCTCAAACAAGGCCCTCCACAATTTAGGACTGCACCTTTTTGCCTGATTGTTCTTGTCCTAATATAAAACCTCATAGTTGCAAATCATAGAATCATAGAAAAGGTTGGGGTCTAAAGGTGACCTAGCTCCAATCCCTCTGCCATGGGAAGGGACACCTTTCATTAGACCAGGTTCCTCAAAGCCCTAACCTGGTCTGGAACACTTCCAGGGATGAGGTATCCACAGTTTCTCTGGGCAAACCTGTTCCAGTGTCTCATCACTCTCACAATTAAGAATTTCTTCCCTATATCTAATCCACAGGCCCTCATAGGAAGTTCCTCTCCAGCTTTCTTGCAGGCCCCCTTTAGGTATTGAATGATATAAGAGGGTCTCCCCAAAGTCTCTTCTTCAGGCTGAACAGCCCCAGCTCTCTCAGCTTGTCATTAAACAAGAAGTGCTTCTACACCTCATCATTCATCTTCTGGCCCTCCTCTGGGCCCAATCCAGCAGTTCCTCATCCTTCTTCTGTTGGGGGCCCCAGAGCTGGATGCAGCACTTCAGGTGGAGTCTCATGAGTGTGGAGCAGAGGGTGAGAATACCCATACCCTCCCTCACCCTGCTGGCCATGCTGCTTTAGATACAGCCCAGGATGTGTTTGACTTTCTGAGCTGTCAGTGAACATTGCTGAGTTGTTTTGTGCTTCTGGTCCACCAACACATTAACACCTCCCCGTACTTCTCCTCAGGGCTGTCCTCAATCCATTCTCTGCACAGCCTGTGTGTGTGCTTGGGATTGCCCTGACCCAGGCACAGGACCTTGTGCCTGTTGAAGTCTGTGAGGTTTGCACAGGCCCAGCTCTCAATCCTGTCCAGGACCCTCTGGATGGCAGCAGCAAGTCACCACAGCTCCACAAAATGGACCTCTGTGTCTCCACGCAACTCCCTACTTCTGTATTCAATGACTCCCAATTGAACATAATCATTCACAGAGTGTGCAAACACAGCCAATGCTATGCAAATTATGTGAAGTATTTATTTTCTTATATAGTGCTGACAGCACCGGAGAGGCTGAGCACACAAACCAGTGTTCCTACTGTGATTCGAGCAGTGGGTTTCTCCTGTATTGCAAATGATTAAAATTTAGTAATCTACTTTCATGCTGCATGTAACAATAGAACTTGAGTCATTTCAGAGCAGTGTTAGGTCTAAATCATAATAGAAGCAAAATGCAGTAAAAGGTTACTTTTTTTCAACTATGCCTTTGATAAACACAAGCTAAAGCTCTGCTGAATAAAATGAAGCTAATGTTTTTGTGTTTCAAAGCTGAATCACAATTGAAAAGGTTTCTACGGAAATGAACGAAGGAGGCAAAAAAAAATTTATGTGTTTTCTTTTTCTCTTCAAATGGACAAGCTTTGCAGTGCTTATATAATATTTAAGTTACTGAATACGGAACATTACTCTGTTCAAGAATAAATGGTTCACATATGCAGAATGATTCAGCCAAATTTACATTCTGCAAATAAATGTTTATCTATGAAATTACACATGCAGCATAACCAAAATGAAGCAGGGACAGGCTATGACAGCTCTTCTAAGATATGTACAATACCAAATCTTTCACAGAGCTACTTAACTGGCATATACATATTCAATGCATAGCTAAAGACACAAGAAGCAAGCTTACCGACAAGAAACAAATTTCTCACTACAGTGTTCCTGCTTCATCTTTTGCAGGCCATGGACAAACTAGGTGGACCTGCAGAGACATTATGTCAAAATATGTTTTTTGAGACACTGGTGAGACAGCAGAAAAATAAAGAGATAGGATAAATGTTCAAGAGAGCTGCCTTCTAGCTTTGCAGTTAGGGCAGCATTCTAATTCAGACCAGAAAGAAAAGCAATGATTAACAGCTCTAATAAAGTCAATATAAGTTGAACCTACATAAAAATAAACTTGCAAAAGCATGGCTTTCTAAGCTTCTGGAAAGGTTGAATAAGTTTCTCAGTGTGAAAGCTCCAAAAAAAATTTCTTCAATTTTGGCTTGAACACATATTTCTTTGAAACTTGAGGACAGAGCCACATAGGAAAAATTCATGGACTATACTGAAACTTACTGCACTTCAACTTTGCATTATATAATGCGTTAACTAACAATTTACCATGGTGGCCTCCCTAGACCTCGTCATATAGCAACACAAAAGGGCTAATAAGAAAAAGAGAGTTTTGCATTAAAAAGTTGACAGACATTATTTTTCAATCACCTGTGGGGTTTTATGGTTTTGGTTTAATTTCCAGGTAAGAAAGCAGAAACTGAAGATGCAATTTCCCTGAAGGTAAAGAAACAGCTAACATATGGGGCTTAGAACTTTGCTTATGGTGGAGCTGTATCCTGTTTCAGATGCCAATTCCTTCCTCACACATCCAAACTTGTGAACCCGTATTCTTTCCTGAATTTCCATTTTCCCACCTATGAAATGGTTGTAATAACCAGTCTAAAGAGATGCATATTTACTTCTGTTAATGGAAATATTTGTATGTCCAGGTGACAACTAAGTGGGAAACAGAACTTGGGAGCCTTCATCCTGACACTTCTTGTATTTCTAAGCCTCCTAATTGAGCCCATCAGCAGCACCACCAAAACTCACGGGTTTCCTAAAGTGTTTATGAAAACATGTTAGACTTTTAAAGAACCTGTAAGCCTTAAATTGCACAAAGGCATGCTCCACTCTGAAAATCAGAGCTCAATATTACAGAAGGAAGACCAACATCAAAATACAAAAGATGAAGAATATATTTCAAAAGAGCTATAGTTGTTCCTTCCCTTTTGCAATTTCCAACAAAGATGTGACAGAATTTAAGTACTGACACTGCTAAAGCACAGTATTTCCTATGTCCTTGACAGTGCTTGCAAACATTAGGGAACTGAAAAATCTAGGCAAGTGGTTATAACTTTAAAGCCTATTTTCAAAGGTTTGGGACTCAGTGAGAACTATAAAAAGGCAAGTTATAGCATATGCAGCTAAATTACTGTGAAGATAGGCCCATGTACATTTATGTTTTGGTAGGAGGAATAAAAGCATTCTTTGTTGAGGCTGTGGTTCCTAATACTTGGCATCAGTATGACTTAATAAAGGGTGGGTGTGTTCTGTTGAAAGTCTCCTGACAATTTTTTTGCTTGTCTATAAAAAAGAATACTCTGCTTGAGTGTTCTGAAAGTTATTACTATCTGAAAGAAGCAGCTTGCTGAGTTACAAAAATAATTGAACTTTTAACTGACACCATCATCACCACCCTTGTTCTCATTATAAAAATTCTGTGCAAACAACAAGTCTGTTTAATTGATTATTACAGAAACTGCTGTTAGCTAAATTATTCTATCATGATCACATATGTTCTTATATGTTATTTTGATTAGATGATGTTCATAGTGTGTAAGCTGAGCACTTCAGTGGTAAAAATAGTACAGATAGAGTTTATCTAGGTATACTTTAGGTTTAGATAAAATTAATATTTTATTTGGAGTAGCAAGAAAAAGGAAATAATTTTTATGTATGCCATACAGTTACAATTTAATGATAAACATTTTTATGCAGAGATGCAAAAATTTTCGGTGTTCCCAGTGGAAGGAAAAAAAGTTTTCTGAAGTGCTTTTGGAATCTTGTACATATTTAGTGAGCTTGGTCCATCTGACACTTTACAAGCTTGGACAGCCTTTGTGTAGATGTCTGTACATGTGAAATACTTCAGTTCTATTCCAAAAGACTTCAGAGAAACTGGATCAGTCACCACACAAGGGTGGGGTTTTCATTCTATTTCAATTTCTCTAGACAGCATATGGCAAATTCATCTACTCTTTGAGGTTTGAATTTACAGTCACCTTTTTCACCTACAGGTCTTGACCTCTCTCATAGATAAAATATCATAATTTCTGTTTTACAGCTGAGCCAAATATAAGGCTGAGAGAAGCAACTTCCGTGGAGTCCTGTGGGGAGTCACTGTGATGGGCCCCCAGGAATTTGTTCAAGCCTCTTGTCTTGGCCAAAATGAACAAGATCATGTATTAATAATGTAAAGTACTAGAAAGTCTCCTCCCTGAGAATGGTTACAAGAAAGACAACCCCAGCAATGAAGGGCGGTGTGCAAAAACATACCAGAAGAATCGGCTAAACTAAAGAGAGCCTATACGAGGCACTGCATTACACAGTTGCATCTGTGTTTGTCATCGAATTCAGAACCATCAAAAGTCTGCAAAACCGAGCTGTTTTGCTACTGTAATACCTCAGACATTTCTGGGAAGTTCAGGTTTTTGTACTAAATACAACAGAGTGCTTATCAGTCACTGTAAAATTAGTGTGAACTGAGACAAGAACCTACAGCATTCAGCCGTGCTTGTCTTTCTCAGGGCCCTAAACCCAAACACTTAACTGAATGTTTTCTACATATATTACAGCATTTATTAAAAACTATGAAAAGTATATCCCATATGCATGTACGCAACAGTCAAGCAACCACACTTTATTGATTTCAGCTCTTATAACTAACAGATAATAAAACACATATAGACCTTAACATAAATACAGCAGCCTGATAAGAAACCACAGCTCTCTCACCATGACTGGGAAAAAAAGCAATCAATCACCATGACAGCGAAGAGGACTATGACTCCATTTCATGGCAGCTCTCTAGAATACCAAAACAAAATTTGTTTTGCATATAATAAAGCAAATTGATGTTTCATTAAAAAACAGAAGCAAAATGTTGCACAGACACTTTGATAGGACTTGGAAAGTGGTTTGTTTTCTTTTAATTTGGTCTTTCAGTGCTGGTCTCTCTGTGATTCTGAGCAGAGGCTTCATTCAGACAAAATAGGGACCAGTCCTTATATAAAGTCACTCTTCCTTCATCTTCAAAGTTTTCCCAGGGAAAATTTGTGTTCAAGTATAAATATTTCTGCGGTGCTTCTTGAATGACAGGGACACTTTTTGTTCAGCTGAAAATTTCCTCTCTCCAGGTCTAGCCTCCTAGGACACGGCTGGAGTGGCAGGGGCCCATCCCCATCCTCCTGCTGCTCCGCACCCCTCCTCTGACCCGCAGGACTTCAAGCTGTGAGGGTGCTAGGAGGTTGGACGTATCCATGGGGAATAGCTACTCTAATAATCTCCTACACGCACACTCTCCCCCCCATCCCCTCCCCGCTCATGAATTTGTCTAGACACGCAACAATTTTCCCCAGGGCAGATCATCTTCCTCGGCCATTCCTGCCCCTGGGCCGGACTCAACGGCGAGAGTAAGGCGACGCAGGAGGCAGACACACGGTCCTAGGCGCTTTTCCCAGGGACAAGCCCTCTGGGACTCTGGGAAGCGCATGGGCGAGCTCTCCGGGACACGAACCCGCGGCCCCCGGACCCACTGCGCCGCCTGCGGGCGGGGGACGGCGCCACCTGGCGGGGCCACGGGGGACCGCAGGTGCGGTGCCCTGGGCCAGCACCGCCCCCGGATCGGCGCTGTCCCTCCCCCGACCCGGTGTCACCCGGCGCTCCCTGGCTCCGTTTCACCGCCTTTCGCAGGAGATGCCGCTCCCCCTCCTCGGCTTTCTGCGGGAGGCGCCTGTTTCGGTAGCAGGCGGAGCTGTTTGCGTAAATGCCTCTCCCACGTGTACGGAAAGGCGACTTTTGCCGTATGACCAAATGCTTGTGTAAGAACAGAGGAAAGAACAAATTCAACCCGTCTAGTTTACATAGCCCCACGCTGTCCCCGTGTTTGTGAGGTGCTACGGGACAGGTATGAAACTGCCTGCGTGAAAGTCTCTCTGAACCCCACCGGTGACCTGGCCTTTATGGGTGGCACCGGAGGTTTGTGAGCCACTGACATGGCAACGACTTCTAGACCAGCCAGGCCTTCCTCTGCGCCTCCTCTGCCCCCAAATGGTACTTGTGGCAACATAACACACGTCGTGCTACTGCACCTCCAGAAAAGGAAGATCTCTGTTCAAAGGCAACAGTTAACCCCGAGCGTCCTGTATCGGTGCTCCACAGCCTCCTTTCCATCGCCCTTCACGGCTAAGTGCTGTTAATAAGCTGGCGAGCCTGCCTGCAGCTGATGCTAAGTGAAAATTAAGTCAGCATGCTTCGATTCCCTAAATGCCATTGCAAACTTTTCATGATGAGCTGCTAAGCTCCAGTGAAACCGGGAAATTTTGAGGCTATTACAACATCAGAAGGGATGTTTGCAGCCTCAGATGCAGACAAGTGTGAATTTGCATTGCCTGTCTTTCCAGATGCCGGGATGTGCGCTGCTCCAGAAGATGCTTGGATGCACGAGCATGGGACTGGCACATGAGCCACCAGAACACAAAACATGCACTAAAATGGGTGCCCTCCTGAGCTGTCACCAGCCCCTGTGGCTTGCAGATTGGGTGGAGCTACCATCACTACGCAGATACACGTTGTAACTCAGCTGTGGTTTTTAAAACATTAAGGGGCGGAAAGCAGCACATTTGGGTTAAAAAACAAGTTTTCTTTTCTCTCAGTCACTGTAACAGCTAGGAGGGCTCTTGGGTGGAGGGTGAATGATGAGCAACACTTAACCAAGTGACTGCACACTGCACTTGTATACACACTGCAAGAACTCCACAGACCTCATTGGATCTATTCATTTGGCATTCATAACAAGATGATGGGTACCCAAGTCCTAATCTTACAAATACCTGCAGGTATGTGAGCATGGATTTCTGCTTTACCTCCTCTCTTTTTCCCCATGTTCAACTTAGACTTTTTAACATTACTTTTGCTTGTCATGTAGCAAAAATTGTTCCTTACCATGCAACATAGGCCTATTAATACCTAAACTGTCAGGAAAGTTAACTTCTGTTATGCAGTGGTTCTGGGAATCAGGCCCTAAACCATGAATATAGCCAGACCTGAGCGCATCTTAAAGTTAATTCTTGTCCTGATTGGGCCATTGAGGGGTAGGCTGAGAAAAGGTTCAAAATGGTCAATGGCAATTGGCCCCTCTCAACTGCTCCTCTAAGTGTTGGATTGGTTTTTTCCCCCCTTTTGAAAAGCCCTTTAGAGAACAAAGTTCTATGGGAGAGGAAAAGGAAGACTAGAAAAAACCCCACACTTTATTTATGCAATCTTGATAATGGCAGAAGTTCTCATCTGAAGGATGAGGTTTTCTACTCTCTTTTTTTTTTTTAAGACAATGCATCCTCTTGTTTTGGATGACAGCTTATACACATGTGCAGGCTAAAGGAGCTGCCAGAAGACAGCATTTTTGGGAAACATGGTGCACAGGATAGCAGGGGAACCAGGCTTTACTGTTTCTAAGGATTCAGCATATCAGCTTTGTTACAGATGGAATAATGAACTCATTTCTCTCTTTAATGCATACTAAGTAATCCATGTTTAATCCCAAATGGCATCTGTAATTAGACAATAATCTGTTTTATTGTCTAAATGGGACAATCACCTTAAAATAAAAACAAATAAAGTAATTAAAAATGTACAGTGGTCCCTAGATCTAGAAAACATGCCATCTGGACTATAAGATTTCAAACAATACAGTTCAGAAAACACATCTTGAAAAGCATAGGGTATAAGAATCAATGGGGAAAGAAATTAAAAAGGACATGACATTCAGTATCTGTTTGCAGCTGAACATTTACTTCAAGGTTCTTGCTTCAGGCAATTTGCTAGCTAATAAGTATCAAATTTTCCCACTGTAGTGTCACCTTTAGAGAGAGTTTTCTGCCTGTGTGCCCTGCCATTACCAGTCACACAGCAGCTTGTAATATTCCAAAAACTTCTCACTTGCTTTTTTTTTTTTTTTTGTCTCCCCAGTCTGAATGTGGTTACCAGATGCAGTGACAGTTAAACAAAAACACCATTTAAAAACAGACCAAAGAAAGGTCTAGCTAAATGCAGTATTTCTCAGTGGCTTATTTTCTAGTGGGTTATCCTTGCTGGAATGAGTATGTAATAAACTCTGCTAACCAGTGGAAATTCCAGAGATATGTTCATAGCACAGATACCCAGCTCCATGCAGTTCTGGGCAACTGTTGTACAACAGTCAATCTAAACATTCAATGGAATAAAAAACTACTGAATGCACTTGGTAGCTTTTTGTGTGTGTGTGTGTGTCTCATTTTGCTTGTAATTCATGGAAGCTCACAGAAATAAATATATGGCCAAGAGAACAATCATGCCGGCAAGGTTTTGGAGATGCTTGTGAGAAGGCAACAGAAACATTCACATATGATGCTGGAAATTCATTTTAAGTTCAAGAATTATCCATTCAAGACCAAGCCCCCATGTTGTCTGGCAATATATCTTTTTGCTCAACAAACCTTCTTGATTCTTGGAGGAAATTATTTGGAAACAATTCATAGTGTGGACAATATTTAACCATCTGAACTATTCACTGAGCCTTTCAGAATAACCAATTCATCCTTAACTGTATTTCTTTATTGATAATTTTGAGCAATGCTGGAGTTGAGTTGTGAAGAGAATCTGCCTGGGGACCCTCTAGCAGCGGATAACGTATGTGAAGGGAGGACAAAGTGCAAGGATACCTCCAACCTTCCCATTCAGTGAAAAACAATTTGAGTAGGGGCAGTATCACCAGCCATGCCCCTGAAAGGAAAGCCCTCAGGTGTGTGATGGGAGATCAGATCAGTTATGTGATCGGAGAAACAGACTGGAGGACACTTAAGAAAGAAAAGCTAAACTACAAAAGTGGAACAGGTAGGAACTATCATGTAACTTCTTCTCTGTGAGGTCTGTCACTTCTCTAAGGCTCAGAAGTATCTCTGTTACACTCCCATGTGATGTATTTAACACCAGCTCTGCAGAACTGCCAAATCATATGATGAAACTACAGAAAATACAAGCTAAGAGACTAAATCTCACATCACTTCAAGCTGCATTTCAGGCTCTTTCCCTCCTACCTTCCCCTTCTAGAATTGTTCTTTTTGAACACTTGTTTCACATTCTAAAGCCCTGGGGTCTTGATATGCCAGGCAGGAACTGATACATTGTGCATCTGTAAGTTGCATGCCTTGTAGCTCCTTATTCAAGTGGTGGTGCTTCATTAGCAACAGCTAAAAATTTGATTCAAACATTATGTTCATTGCACACAAACACTTCTCACAAAGCCTTCTGTTCCCATTGAGGCGAAAAAATTCCATTGTATGCGTAATCTTTTATGAGTGCATTCTTTGAATACTTTATTTCTTAGAACTGTAACAGTTCTGTTTATAAAAAGAAATCATATTGATAGCAATGTTAGGAACTTTCAGAAGGGACCACTTAGATCTTTAAATTTCCATATTAGTCCTGTTTCAAGAAAAATACAAAACAAAACAAAAAGCCTCGATTACATAGTTTAAATTCTTTAAGAAACAGCTTCACATACCAGGCTAAGAGGATAGAAAACCCAATCTTTACCCTCTTTATCAGATCTTGCAGCTTTCTAAGGACAGATTCACACAGGAGTTTTTAATTTGGTACAGGTTTAATGACCAAATCAGGTTTTCATATTGGACTGGGATATTTAGAGAAGATAGCAAGCTGAGGGCTGAGAAGCAGCACAGGGCTGACTGCTTCCTGAGTTTCACAGGGAACAGGGAAAAATTCCCCAGGGATTCTATGTATGTCAGCCAGAATCTGTGACCAAGGAAACAGATGGAATGATGTGCCCACTGTCCTCTTAATATCCACATACTTTTTGACATGAGTTACTCCTACTGAAACAACTGCAGTGCAACAGGACAGGACCTTGGAGACTAATCTGACTGCCTGTGTGCTGTTCAGAAAAAATTCCCACTAAATCCTCTCACTCTGAGCACAACAGCTGTGGAAATCTAGCATGCAAGGAGTTGGTCTGAATTACAACTTCTTTTAATTTAGAAGAAACATCCTTCTTTTTAATTAACATCCTCTCATTTTAATGAAGAACAATGATAAATAGCACATTGCTTTAACTATTACAATTACCAAATAATCAATCTCAAGGAAATATTCACTTAGGGAAATATTCAGTCTCTCACAATGACACGTTGTTGGAAAAAGCAGTCAGCACTGCCATGGGTGACCCATTTTTGTGTGCTTCACTCTACTGCTGGTAAATGATGTAGTCTTGTACAAATCTGCTGAGAAATGAGGATACATGGGAGGATGAAGAAAATGCCCTGCTCTATTCCTTCTGCAGAGGTAATTACACATTGTCTGAAAAGCATTATATCACTGGACAGGTAGGCAATTTCAGAATTCTATAACTCAACAATCAGGGAGAAGAAATAGATCTGACACCCCTCTTTACAAAAAAGCTCTTCAATGCCTCAGTCCGACTTGTCAGAATTAAGTAAAGATTTAAGAGTTCTCTTTCTACAAAGGCACTGCATTAGATTAGAAATAAGGGCATTAGAAGTTTTCAGTGTTCAAAGCCTCTGTTGTTATGGATCAGCACTTCATGGGCAAACTAAGACATTTCTCTGCTCTACCTGATCTCCTTCTATAGCTTTTATTTTATAATACTTTCTTCATGTTTGCTAAAACACTATTTTGAAGGAAAACAGCAAAATATGCTGCTGCAGTAAAGCCTTGGAAAGAGTGTGCTGGACTAAAGTACCCACAGTGAGCATGAAATATAGCATCTGAAGAGCTTTGCTAAAGCTACTGCATGGACAATACATGGCACCCTTTTTGCCACGATGTCTCAGTCATGGCAAAGTGAATACATCTTCCATAACAGAGAAGATTTGACCCCTTTGACCACTTGGTTCTCTTGATCTGCTTGAGATCCCTCTTTAATCCTCATGCTACCTTCTGTTTTCTTTCCACATCAAGCCAGCTATAATACATTTATTAATCACTGCATAGTTAAACATTGATATTTAACAAGATTCCCTCCAATTAGCCTGATTTGAAAGCAGAAGATCCAGGTGGGACTGAATGCCTCTATTACCTCCTAATCCAACTTAGAATCAACCAACACTCCATTTGAATTATCAGTTGTTGTATGATGCATAGCAATCTCACATTAGAGGAAGCAACTGAGTTGTAGCTCTAACATCATGGCATGACCTTTTTTATTAATCTTGGTGTTTGTACTGCCTGTAGCTGAGAGAACCTCACTTTTAATTTGCTGCTCTTTCTCTTGCCATTTTCCTGGTTCTTCTCTTATACTGTTGCTTTGGGAGGAAATCACTCCTTAGTCACATCTTCTGTTAATCTTGGTAGCAGCACAGGTCTTGCCCATTTCCTTCCTTTCAGTTTGAGTGCTAGTCTGAATATGAATAAGTTTAGTTTATTTGCAAAAGCACTTGCTTCTTTTTCCTCACATTAAAACTAGTGCAAATAAAAAACATAGCAGGATTTATAAAGTACTTAAAATACATGAAGTAGTCACCTCCAGGTGATGCCCATGTAAAGCTTCAAGTGTCATGCATGAATGACATAGGAGCTTGCTGGAAACAGTCTGGAAGAGAGCAACAAGAACAAGTGGAGGTCTACACAGCAAGACCTATGAGGAAAAACTGAGTAGGCTGAAATTATTTTCTTCTCTGAAGAGGAAACCAAAGTGAAGAGAAAACAGAAATATTTCAAAATGTAAAGGGCTGTAGCAGAGTGGAGAGGATACCACTGATTTTTGTGCTCACTGGAAATAGCATTGGTATTTGTTAAGGGAAGGGAAAGAAACCATCTAGTTTAGTTGTTTTCTCTGTGATTCATGAGAATTTCTTTCAACTTTGGTGTATTCTGTCCTTTTCACTACAGACATTCTCTCACCAGACTTAGGGCAGATTCTTTTATTTTATAGTACCAATTATCACCATTGAACCATCTGTGTTGCTATACTCAGAGGAGTGAGCCAGCATTTTCCTGGATTTCCTCTGATTTTAACTGTAGGTAATTTTCTCCTTCCTTTTCAGACCTCTTCTGCAAATCGGAAACCAAATTCCAGTTCAGTGAGGGTGATTATTTGAAGTATGTTGCTGTCCTCACACAAGAACCTTTGTATTTAATGTCTACACTATATTCTGCCTGGGTGCCAGCCTGCTGAGCAGCACTCCCAGAGGTAGCCAGGTTACTGTGCACCATGAGTGACTGGCTTAAGACAGTGCAACACTTTGGAAAAGAAGATATATTAACTCAGATTCATTCCTATGTGAATGAAACCATCTAACTTTGAACTGGCTTGAAGAACGGCAAGAATAAGCACATCATGGCCCACAATATATCACAGAGATGTTATCAGAATTTCAGAATCTTTGCTTACATTCTTGAGCCACTTCCCTGAACGATTCTTTTAGAACTTGCAACCTAAGCGGTAAAAATTAATGTTCAGCACTTGCAGCATGGCAGCTGTTCCCTGATGGTTTGAAGTGACAGACATGCTGTACAGTGTGTCTCTGTGCAAACGATGGCACATACAAGATTCTATTAGGGCCACAGACTCATTCTTTAGCATAGCTAGGACTAAAACATACAATTCTCACCTTTACAGAATAGCTTACAAAAAAGTGCCCAAAACCTCAATTCGTTAAGATTTCTGAAGAGTCACAAAATATATTTTGTAATGGCAGGTTTTATGGGAGTAGTTAAAATTTTACTTTTGTCTTGCTTCTCTGGTTTGTTGTGGGGTTTTTGTCCCAGCCATTTGAAATTCAGGCAGCTATTAGCAATGTCTGAAAAACATTTTAGTAAACAGTTCTTTGCTGCTATAGGGGATAAAAGCAGCCAAGAAAACCAGACATCCTGATGTTCTTTTTCGTGGTAAAGCCTGACTATATGGTGGAAAGGGAGAAAAGGTCTTTCAAGAAGGTATTTTTTAGCTCAGAGGTAATGAGAGGCATGAAACATCAGTAAACTGCCAAATACCAGCAGGTCAGGGAACACTGTAAGAGAAAAAAAAAACTTGGTTGTCACCCAAGTATTTTATATTCAAATTGTAATTGAATTTAGAAAGTGAAAATAAATGGGTGAGAGGGAGAGAAGAGACAAATCTGCATTTTACATTAAATTTATGGAGTTATTTGGAGAGTGCTATCAAACCAAAATTGGTGGAGTTTCCCAGAACACCGTGGCAATAAAAAAATCTTTGTATAGGAGAAAAAGCTAACACCAGCAACCCAGTTAGTTGACAAGAGCAGAAATGACAGTATCTACTGCATTTTTTACCCTTGAAAATCTCATGCCACCCTTGCACAAGGCATTCCTACCCAGTAAATGTAATCAGAGTGCTGTAACTACTCTGTTGTGGCAATTTCTGCCAAAACTACCTCCTGTCGACACTATTCTGGTACAATTAGTAAGAGTAATTATTTCAAAATGAAGTTGGTTTTATTCCAGAGCACATTGTCCACATGAGGGAGTAACACTGAAGTAAAGCCATTTCTGCTGTAGCAATGCTGATCAAATCTCTATGTAAACAAACCCTTTGACTCTGATACCAAATTACTTTAATACAGATGTCTCTTGAGATTAAAGTTCTGTAGTCCAAGAGAATCAATATTCCAAACCTAAGAGTATGGCTTCAAAAAACTGACCATAAAAAAAACCCAGAAGCACATTAATTCACTGGTTTGTGCATCTTAACTCAAGATACATTGTGTGAAATGTTACAGAAATAACTGTAGTTTTAATCAACTCTCTCACACACACATATACTTCAGAGTTTATTTACTATAAAATTACTAGAAAGTTGGATGGGTGACAGGAAGAGAGGTCAACAAAGGATAGGTAAATAAAACACAAAGATGCATTAAAAGTTCAGTAGTTGCTGCCCTGTGATATAGACTTGCAAAGGCATAAATGTAATGCCACAACATGTTGTGGTCATTCCTGACTGCCATAAAATCCTAAGCATAATCTTGGAAGGAAGTATTATCCTTGTTCCTGTATTTCTACTCATTCTGTAGGATGAGGATGGGGAGAAAGGAAGGACTGTCTCTTCTAGGGAAAAAGCATTTTTCTCTCATCTCAGGATAGTACAACAGCAGCTTCCTAATTCTTTTGATGGAAGCTTACCTTACCATAAAAATGACAAAGAGCAGGTTCTAAGACTCTAAATCCCATGTGCAAAAATGTGCAACAATGGCATGAGAGAGTTTCTCTGGAGCTCTTTTCATGCATTAGGCTCCTTCTGAAGACTTTGTGAATCCAGAAAGAGAATAGCCTCTGGTTTTCCCTCAAAGGCAGGTCAGCTTTGCATTGTTCACAAACCTGAATCATGCCAAAGTGACAGCATTAACTTCAAAGGAAAAGAATATATTAAGAATATTCTTCTTTAGCTATCATCCCACCCTACAAAAAAAAAAAAAAAAAAAAAAAGAAAATTAAGAGCTATGTTTTTCTGAGCACATTCAAATGCACAAAGCCCTTTCTGGCAACTTTCCCACCAGATTTAACATTCTACCCACACCCACCTCAGCAGTACATCTGTTCTAAAAGACTGTAAACTTTTACTTTACAAATAAAAAAATTAATTTTCTTTCATTCTCAAAAGGGATTTGGTTATTGAAGCTGAACATTATCAAATAGATTCATTTGAGCATTCAAAAAAATGTTTTCCTTCTCTCCATAGCCACAAACTGAGGAAGTATAGGAAAATCCGAGGCCCTAAGAGAAACTACAGCACAGATGTTTTAGCCAAGGTTAATACAGCTGTCTGCACTTTTCCTTTTATAAAATGAGTTTAAATGACAGTTCCAACAACTCTCATATGCAGGCATTCACAAAATCATACACAGTAATGCATCCAGTGTACCAAATGCAGATTTCGTTCATACAGATCCATTCCATCAAATTCCTGCAGTTTTTCCCTCGTTTGAAGAAAAGACGAAAACTTATCCTTAGTAAGAGAGTGAGGGCATAAAGGATACTTCATTTACAGAAGCTGCAATAGTGTGCTGGTAAATCTGACTGCTCTTCTCTCACAGTGAAGAGATATGTTACATCTACAGGCACTGAGTGAAGCTCTCACTGCAGCCACTTCGCCTCGTAAGAGATCACCATAAACAGGTTGTGAAATCAAGAGATTTATGGAAAAAACTTGAGAAGTGTTCAAGGACTGTATATATTAAATCAATCCTGATTTATTCAACAAAGCTGTTGAAGTTATTTATACAGGGGAAGACACATACAAGACTATTTGCCAAGACTTTCATCCTTACATAACACAAACAGGTACCCACTTGAAAACACCACACAGAACTTGTCTACCCCATTGGGTGCAGACTGACCCAGCCTCACTCTGCTTGTACTCTGAATAGGAGGGACATAACCTAGTCCTGGTCTGAAATCCATGCACCTTTCAAACACTGTGCTCCATCTACTGGGGTTTTTTTGCCTTTTTGCCTCTCAAAAACAAACAAGAAAACCAAAAATCTAACAGTCTACCCCATCCCCACCAAAAAAACCCAAAACAAACCAAAACCCATCTGTCTCACCCAACACCCTAAAACAGTATAAAGAAAGTAATCTGACTTCTTCTGGTACTACTGTTCACTTTCTACCTTGTGTCCCAGCAGGAATGGTATAATGGTTGCAAAGAAAAGTAGATCACCAGCTTATAAATTAGTCTTATATGGGAACTTTGGCTTCTTTTTATTTGACGGTAAGTGCAGAATTCCAGTTTCAGTCAGCATCATTATGCATTCTGACATATCTAACCTGAAGAACACTGATGGCATGTTTTGGATCATACAGAGAAAGCAGATCAGATGACATATTTTTAACGTGCCTTGGACACCTGCTCTTGCACTCAAACAGAAAATAAGAGTCTTTGCTTTCAGAGATTCCTTTTGGTTTCATGTGACCAAAGACAACAATTAGAGCATAAGGAATTACAATTTCCTGATTTTCTCTCTTCTAATGATAACTATAGTAAATCCTGTTGTAAATCATTTAATGTCTTTTCCCAGAATATGTCCATTCATTTTGAGGGTCCCACTTTGAGACATCTTAGTCCTTGTGTTTGTACCAAGAGAAGGAAATGAATCCTCAAAGGGCAGGTACTGAAGGCTTTGGAATACAAGGCAATGTAAAATTGCTTGCTTTGAGACTCAAGTATAGGGATTGCCAGAATGTAAAAAATTCTGAAATTTTAAGAATGACAAGCATAAGGTGTTCATCACTGTTAATACTAACTTTAACTGGAAATGGAACTATATAGGGTTTCTGAACAGCAGCCTGGAAAGTCTGGAACTGAACATGTTGAGCAGGTAGTGGTAGAGTCTCTTGAGTTTGTTTTCCCAAACCAGTGAAACAGAGGCAACAATCTTCACGAGTTTAAACTGTTTTAATTTGGAATTAAGATTTTGCCACATTCTCAAAAGACTATGCTACCTGTACAAATTACAGAAAAACATTTTAAATCCCCTACCTTTTATTTTGTACTGTTCATAACATGGCTCATAAAATCAAAGTTTATATTAATTGGCAAATAAATCCATCTCCAACTCAAGAGAAACAGTAGCAAAGACCTTCAGGAACTATAAATATGTTTGAAAGCTGCTTGAATAACTTGCAGATTAAATGAACATACTTTTAACAAAAAAAGGAAAAAATACAGGAAGAGGATACCCTGATTATCTACATCATGAGAATCCAGATGAGTCTACATGGATATTCAGACACTTTTAACCTCTCTCATGGTGAGTCCCTGTGTAAGAGCAGAAGTATGCTGAGGTAAAGTTGATTTCTTCCTGACTGGGGACTTTGTAATCAAAGTTACTGACCTCAGTAAGTGGTGTTTTAAATAGGTTGAATATCCTACAAGCAATGCAATGCAAATCCAGATGTCATAGAAAAAGTAAAAAGATCAGAGTAGGGATTTCATCCCTTTGAGATGTCAACTGAAGACTGTTCTTAGATGCCAGCTGAAGAGATGGAAGTGCAGCTAATGATTTTGACTTCATATTTTAAATTGTCCAAATCAAAAGATCCCAAAACCACTCAGTTTCACCAAATAATAAAGCTTGGTGACCTCTGTGAGACGCAAACTCTAAGGTGAAAAGAAGTAAACTCAAAGCACCTTCTAAAACAACAGATTTTATTTGTTTGATAAATGGTTATGCTTTCTATGCTTCCAGAATGGCTTTCCACGTGTTTCCTTATATGGGCAGATTTGCCTTCCTCCAAAACCTCACTGGGATGCATATATCCTGCAAGTCATAAGGAAGGGGGGGAAGAAGTCAGCAGATCTTGGAATTTAGGACTACCACAGAGACAAAAGAATTGCTATCTTAAATGTGAAGAAACAAAGCAGAATTTTTTTCAGTTAAATTCAAAATTATTTGCACTGGCAATGGGACCAAGACAGAGCTAATATATATCTATAAAAAATCAAACTGGCCAAAACATACACTGAAATGTCCTCCAGACCAAATGACAATATTCCATGCATATACTGTATTTTCCATTTCCCAATGTTGTTTAAAAATTAACAAATTAAATTGGCTGATAGTCCCTGAAGATACACAACAGTATAGATTATAGTGGTTTTAAATGGGAAATAGGAACATGAACATCATAAAGCAAGGAGGCTCTCCTGACTACTCTTACAGGCACAGTCTTGCCTTTGCCCATGTTCTCTGCATAAACAAAGGTGATCTGATATTTATGAACTCAGTTCATCTATTTACTAGAAAAGGAACACAGTTTGCCTTTCTAAAACATGTAACTGCCTAAATTTAAGTAAATTGCATTTGCTGTTGCTTGTAATGTACTGAGAAACATTCCAAGAAACTGCAAATTGTCATGCATACAGAAAATACTGAGAAAAGACCAAGTAGAAAATCAGCATTTTGGGTGGCACATGATAATGAAAATCACTTCAGCTTCCATTTTACAGCGAAAAGGCAGCAGGGGTTTCAGGCTGACTTACTTTGGATAAAGTATCTTTCTTTTCCATTCACATGCTACAGGGTTTTGAGTAAAAAAAGTGCTTGCACAGTTTGCAAGCCCATGGCCAAAGAAACCTCTTGGCCTATGTCTAAAGAGAGCTGCAGCTTTCTTCCTGCAAGTTTGTTCTTGGTCTGTGCTTGCCATAGATTAGTGGTTGTGTTTTAGACTTCCAGATAGAAGACATTCAGCTATCTTCTGCAGTGCAAAGTGAAATAATGGCATGTTTTTTTTTCATTGGTTTAATTGTCAGGATTGAATTTAAAAGCTTTAACAGTGACACAAATCTTGTCAAAGGCAGAGGTTTTGACCTAATAAATTATTTTTTTAAATGCAATAAAATTCTAGGATTATTGATTACAGTGTCCAGAATAGGATGAAATACACTCTTCTCAGTACAAAGACAAAGATAAAACACTGCCAAGGGAAAATGACAGAATCAAATCCTTTCCACTTGGAATGGAGAGCCAAGAAAATTTCAGTCCTCTTTATTCAGCATTTGAAGGCTGTCTTGTATTCCTTTCAGATGCTGGTACCATACTTCTCTCTTGGTACCATACTTCTCTCTTGGCAGTGGGTGCCTGGCAGGCAGACCTGGCATGGCTGCTGCCATGAGCAAATGGGTCATGGCTTTCACACAGCAATCTCATGAACAGTAAGAACTGCTGGGGTTATTGCCATTGGTGAACTTCCTTGTGAAAACAGCACATTAGAGAACCCCTGAACAATTGAAAGCAGTAACTGAAGTCATTGGAGTTTACCAGCCAAACTAATAAGAATCTTTCCATTCCTATCTACCATCATAGCAAGTTAGAACTTGCAACGCAATATGTATTTTCTAGGAAAAACCTTTTTCATAACAATTTACAAGCAGGTCTTTCTCTCAGAGACTCCAGATATCCCCTGCAAGTATGTGCAGACCTCAACACACTGCCTTGATTTACAGGTGAAGCAACACAGGCAGAAATAGCCAGATTATATCCTGTGTAAAGGAAATACTTTAGTGAAGACTTTGAAGTGACTGTAAGTAGTCAGATAAGGATTCAGTCTCAAAAACTATTGTACTATGGAGCTTCATAAAGGACAACTGTGTCATTGTCTATGATACTACCAGAACAAGAACTTCATTTTCAGAGGTTCCCACTACAATTTTTTCCCCACTGACACTGGAAGCTTAGGCTACCTTAACATTTACCCACTGATCCTATAAGAAGTATGTGCTTCAGTTTTTATGGCACAAGACCTGACCTGTAGTAATGAAAACTATAATGTTGGTTAAAGTGTCTGAAAACCACTGAACTCTCCACTTGGACAGATTTCACAGTGACAAGAACACTCAGGTCTTGGCGACAGGTATTCTGCATGTAAAACTATTCGCAATAATATGAATTTTAATTATAAATGTATTCTTAATGATTATTTAATTAATTCCTCAATAAGAAATGTTATCTTCAGAAGAAAAAATGAAGCAATGAATAGAAGGGAGTTTCAGGAATTGAAACAGAAGCTGCATGCAAAATCAAGATGGAAAACAGAAGCCAGATACAGAATTTTCTTCTGGGATCATGAACCCTTCCCTAGAATTTGATCCAAGAATTCATATCACCTACATGTCAATGAGGATCTGCAGATTTGCAGTGATATTAGTAAGAAGTTACACAAATAAAAGGATCTTCTTGCTGGAGGCTAGAAGAGCTCCCATGATACTCATACATCTAATTAAGAACAGCAGATTGGAAGGGACTCTTGGGTCATTAAGTTCCGTCCCTTGTTTTTGTAGGCAACCATGACATATAATCTTTTTCATATGATGGCTCTGCTTATAATCAATTAGATTTTTTTTTGTTTGGGGGTTGGGTTTTTTTGGTGCTTTGGCTCTTGCTACTCTTAGGGGAGAGCTTCATAGACTCTCATTTCTTTTAGAATCAGAAACCTTTTAAAAAAATAGTTTATATCCACTTGTTCTTGTGTCAGCATTTCCTTAGCTTAAAAAGCACTTTTTCTAATATATTTATATAATACAATCTTACCCATCTTTTTGTTTTGCCTGAACATGCTGGCTAAGCTTTGTTATTCTTCCTCATAGGATCCCTCCAATCCTGGGAGCACTCTTTTACACCTGTTTGTTTTTTACTTAAGATGTCTTAAGTAACAGGTAATCTGGCTGTACTGAGTATTCCAGTATAAAAACTATCAGCTATAATGTTTCCCAACAATGTTTTTGGAACTGAAACAGCATGAAGCCCATTTCTGTCAGACATACTAAATGGAAATTTCAGAAAAAGTCCCACTGCCTTCAGTGGGTAAGCCCTGTCTGCTTTTTGTTTTCCAATATCCAAACATAATTTTCCAGTAAAAATATAATTTTCACCAACTATTTCAATTTTGGATAATAACAAAAACTAGCAATATTTATTTGAACCCGTTTATGAAATAAGAAGCAGTAGTACTTGTACCAGCATTGGAACAAATATCTTTCTGAGAATTAATGTTAAGTTGGTTGAGTTCAAAAACAACAACAGTATGTTCAAATTATTTGAGGAATAAATTTTTTGAGCAATGTTTGTAACAGTGTATACAGAATATTTATCACAAATAAGAATTTTAAAACTCCACTGTAGTTCACATGAAAGAATTCAGTCTTATCTCACTGCTGGATGCCATATTTGGCATGAATTCCAAATTTGCAAGAAATGAAACATTGTGAAATATTTGATCAAAAGATCCAGAAAATTTATGTGGGCAGCCAAAGTCAATCTGTTTGGCAAAACATGCAGATGATGTTTCTCTCACATTGCTTTGGTATTTTGGAAAACCTGCAGTATCAAAGGAAAAGTCTGTATTCAATGCACTGGAAGCAGTAAGTAATTAAAAGGTGTTTTCTGAAGGAATAAGTAAGCATAGAAGATGTAGGATTTGAGGCTGCAACTTGTCTTTTTTAGTACACTCATAGTACAAATCCTGGAAATTCAAAATTGTACCTCCATCTGCTACACTATCCACGCTTTCAAAAATGGCAGTTGGTAATTTGTATTGACGATACACCCTGAAGTGATACACATTTCTGATTCTGCTGAAAACTGTGCCCTTTGGAGTAGGTCCTAAACTAAGGCACCACTAAATTCACATGAACAAGCTGGTAAGCATGCTTAGTATCTTCATATATTATATACTCGTTGAGAACAATAGAACAATAATCCAGCTACAGGATGGTCTAATGATGAACTCTCATTTATGTGTATTTTTCTTTTCCAACCATGTTTCAGTTTTGGAATATGGACTTAATTGATTTGTAACATTTTTTGGCCAACTCATGCTTCCAGAGTAATGGCACTAATCATACTGTAAATCAGAACTGGTCCTATATTTACTACTGGTCCTATATTTACTAGATGTGCTTGCAAAAATCTTTGAACACTTTTAAAAGACAGATCCTTAAGCTGGAAGTCTTCCCACATTTCCTTCTTGGTCACCCTACTTAATCAATAGGTGGGATTAAAAACGTCACACTTTCTTCTAAAATGAAGTTGTATTTGGTATTGGTGCAATTGCTAATGCAAACTAACATTTCTATCAGTCAGAAGGAGTCTCCATTTAACAGGAGTGATGCTCTCTTCATCCTGGAAAAATGCTGAGATAAGTTAACTGTCAAGATAAAACAGACATGTGTTCAACAAAAACTAGTTCTAATCTTCTAATCTAAAAACTATGTTTTCACTGCAATTATCATTATTGCAAGACATGAATTTATCAATACTTCCAACATGAAAAAGGAAGAATATGTAGACATATGATTCTTGTCAAATATCAGGCAATTTTAAAAATGGTATCAAGAAACCCATTTTCATGTAATTACTGAAAGTCATGTGGAATTTCCAGTATTATCCGCAACTAAGTCTAGTCCTTCTCTAAGGTCTTATACTAAAGTGTGGTTGAACTGGAGGATTGGGAAAGTGACAGCTTATTTGCCCTGGCTGTCAGTGTGTCTCAGGACAACTTTGATATAAAGCAAGCCAGCTCTAATCCCAGCTTTCAGGAACTGGGCAGTGAAAGAAGAACAAATAGTTTCAGCTTCAGCTTATCCAGGAACTCCAGAGGAATGAGTTATGCTGTCAGTGAAAACTGCTTAAGCCAAACAAATTTAATTTTTCATCTGTATTTGAATGTAGACATGCACAAACTTGGCACACAAAAGGCAGAGGAAGTGTATGTTATTTCATTAATCATTTATCGTCAGCAGTAGCAGTGAGCTACCCCTAAAAGCAATTTGTGGGTGTTTTAAGCAAACTCCAGCACTTGATCAGAACAGGACTGAAAGGTAGAATGATTATAAAATCAATCAGTGGTACTCTTCTGTCCCTCCTTGAAGTCTGATTTCAGTGGGATCAGAGTGAAGCTAGTCCATGGCATAGTTGAAATCTGTCATAAGATTCAGGTCTGTCTGGACTACTGCTGTATTAGTCATGGATGTCTCTGGCCTCCCTTCTTTCCTCTTCTTCTGTGCCCACCCTGTCAGAGCTTGTGTTACTGTTCCAAAGGTGCTCCTGCTTTAAAAAATGATCTCTGAGGTCTGTTTGCTTTTCCACAGGCATGGCTCTTATTGCAATCAAATCCTCCAAATCCAGTAGAACAGAACTGAAGCTCTGAGAAGCCAAAGAATACTTGTGAATTTCCATCGTTCCCTGAAGCAAGCACCAGAGCCCAGCAAAGAAACATTTCTCACCTCAAAAGAACTGGCCAGGGAAGGGAGACCTACATACCACAAATTGACAGAAAACTCGAATCTGTAGTACTTGTACTATGGGAAGGAAGAGGGGAAAGAAGAGCAAACTGCTTCCTCACATGACAGGATGATTAGAGGTGTGCACAAAGGAGAAAGGAGGGCTTGATGCTCAGCTAGGTTAATCAGCTCTGATTAAAACACTTGGATGTACAGTCCAATGAATTCTGAGTGTGTCTGCCCATTTGTATGTCCAGCTCTGCCTGAGGTTACATCAGTTTAGCACAGCTGTCCAGTTGAAACTGTACTGCACAGCAGCAATAAACAAACAAAGCCCCTGAGATTTCCAGTCACTTGGAACTGTGCCACTTCCAACCCAGACAGAAGTAGGCTGATTTTGCATGGGAGGGGTGCATCAATTTTGTTTATTAACGGATTATATCTCACACTTCACATGGCTGTAAAATAGTGTTAATAATTTATTTAGGGTGCTATGTTATTTGATTAAGGAAAAAATGCATTTTGATTCTATTTCTATAATGCTTGTTTGCTGGTACACTGAGTAGCTTTAAGCAAAGAACCAAATTTTTCTCAGACCAAAAATAATGAACTAGGACATCTTTTTTGATGAGTATGATCTCTTGTTGCCAAATGCTTCACATTTATGTAATGGCTTAAATCTTAAGTAAGGCCGTACTTCCTAGGTAAGTCTTTTCTCATAACCTCTTTAGAAATTATTTTTAATCAGTCCTTTTACCGTATTAGAACTTCACATGTGGTTGTGAGACCAGATATTTAATTTTTGACCACAAAATTCAAGGTCTCATTGTGGACTTCTCATTATGTATTTGAATGTGCATTTCAATACCAGGGTATAGTTTGGCACCTCCTTCTATTTTTTTCTTAAATCAATTGTCTTGCTTGTTTTATTTTAAAGGCACTTTGCTACTTTTATTTCTGTAGGCACAGGATAAAGCAAAAATGAGCCTAAACACGGTCAGAAATAATGAAGGATGCAATGAATGCCATCATGAGGAAAAAAATGAAGAAATTCTGTTTCGGGTTTTCTCTTTCCTTTCATATTTAAACTGAAAATATCTGAACAATTTGGTTAATGTCGGTGACCAGAAGCAGCTGAGTACTGCATGCAATAAAATAATGAATGTAAAACTAACTACCCTGCAAAATAACCAGCAAAACTCATATTCCACTTTAGCTCTTAAAACAGGACTTACATGAAATCCAAAGGGTACATCGGTTTGTGGAAATCACTGGATAGCTGTCGACTTCCTTTAAAAACCCAGGGGACAAAAAAATTAAAATTCTATTTAATTCCTTTCCTGTTTATAATTTTACCACCATATTACTTTGACTTCAGAGAGACAGAGGAACAGTCACACTGGAGTCTGTAACTGTAGGTAGAACCATCGCAGTATTTGAAACATAGTGCAATGCAGAAGTACTAACCTCAGAGATCATTGTATCAGGGAGCTCTCATACAGATGTAAGAACTCCTGGTCAAGGCTGAACCTTTTGCAGTTGCTGGCAATTAAAAAAAAAGTTACAGCATAACAATCTAAAACAATGCACGTCTTCAATTTTTAGCAAATCAAAAGGATGATGTATTTATTTTTGTTTCATTTATTTTCGCTTAATTTATTTTCAAAACAATGGTTTCGAAAACATACTTCCAATAATTTAGTAGGTTTCTTTTCGTATCTGAAAAGCTTTGTTTCAAAGTGTTTCAAACACAAAACTTCAGAAATAAGACTACTTATTTTGAACAGAAAACCTTACCTATACTAACATACACTTATGAAATGTTTTCTTTCACAGTTTTTGTGTGCAAAGTTCTGACCAAGACATTTTTTCAGCTCTGTTTCATTTTCACTTACTGCTTTCTGTAGATGCACAGTATCAAAATGTCAATATTTCAGTCCAAAAACCATACAAGAGTGCCAAGATGAAAGGATTCCACTCTACAGCTCGACAAGTCACTTGCCTCTCCCAAATTTTTAGTTAATGAGGCAAGTATTTGCTCTCTTGCATTACACACAGAGTTTGAATAGGCGCTTTGGATCTGTAGAGTCAGACTGAGAAGTGGAAACCTGTCAGAGAAGTTAGATAAAACCATAGGATAGCATCATAGAAACATTTACATTGGAAAAGACCCTTAGGATCATCAAGTCTGACTGTTAACCAGTACTGTGATGCTTTTGGCAGATTTCAAAATCTCTGCTCCAAGAGAAAGCATACAATGAAGGAGAAATTTTGAAAGACAGCAAGAATGAAGTTCCTGTGTGTCACTTATGTATATAAAGAAACTGCTTCATTCACAGCATGTCCTGCTGAATTTCTAATACTGCAATTAAACAGCTAATGGCATAACTCTATCTGTGACTGTAACCTTAAAACAAAAATGAAATATAATTATACTCATTGTTACCACATGCCTTTTACTTTCTTGGACAAGACTATCTAGCACGAAGAGATTTATTAGTTTCAATTAGCTGCTGCTTCTCTCCATAGCTACCAGCATTTAGCTGACTGGTAACACAGCTTCATCTTCAACTTCATTCATCCAACAGACACTGGAGTGAAAAATACTGCTACTTTTGCTCTAACTGACATGACCCCTACCTCCAGACTGGATATCTAAAAATGTTTTGTCCTCCTCTGTCAATGAAGAGATGCTCTATTACAGTGCAGGCTCTGCAAATGTTACTCAGCAAAACCAAGATGGTACATAGCTTTATTTAGGTAGGATTTTTAAAATAATTAACTGGTTTTGGAGCACCAACACCACTGACTTTCACTGGGATTTAGACAAAAAGGAATACTGGGGGGAATTCCACCTCGACTGGTTGTTTTTTCTGCTATGCTACACAGTAATTTTGAATCTTTTGGGGGGATGGGGGAGAAATGTGAAGAAAATGTGAGAAAAGTCAAGAAAAACAAACTAACAAAAAAACAAGAACAAAAGTCCCAGGAGACTTTTAAAGAAAGCAAGCTGCTTTGGGAATAGCTGTTCTGAACACTTACTTATTTGAAAGTTTTTAAATACCACATTCAAAAGTTACCATTTAAATGTCTCCTTCCAGTTCTAAGAGAACAAAAGCCTGCATCACAACACCCACCAAAATAAGTCTGCCAGAGATGGCAGGGATTGCATGAGTTGCAGACATTTTTCCTTCCTGGCAAGGTGGCTGCACAATGCAGACAGCATTTCTTCCAGCGTCTGCCTCCTTGCTGGAAGAAAACCCCCAATGCCCTACCCATGCTGATTCTCCTTGATAGTGCCCCAGTGATGCCTGGCAACTGCTGAAAGATCTCCAGGGAAGATGCTCAGATCTGTGAAGTATGTCATCATGCCTCCTTCAGTTTGTTATCTGTTTTCCAGAAAGTGTCAGGCCCTGATCTACTTTATGAAACAATTAAAAAAAAAAATCAAAACCACTACACCATAAAAAAAAAAACGCACCAAAAAACCAACCAAGCAAAACACAATTTAAAAAAATGCAACAAAAAAACTTAGAAATTAATCCTACTACCATCACTTGTCTATGTTCTGTGAGGTTTTGAGGCATTTTGCAAGTTACTGTTATATTATCATATGGATGGCCTAGGCTGAGAAAAAACAACCACACCTCTGGCTTAATTCCTTTGTTAAAAAAGAAAATATATTTATGCCCAAATTTTTTGTTGTCAGGAGCTCAGGGCAAACACCCACATTATGCATTTTAAGAGAACACTATTTAAACATGGAATAAATTACTCAAAGCCACAATGTATGAACACCTCTTCTTAGATAATGGAATGTCCTTTGTAATCAGCAGGTTTAAGTCCTCTCTACTCCATTCACACTTTCATTAATTAAGTCTACTCACGGCATACAGATGAGAGAAAACTTTTGCAAGTGTGAGGGCCACATGACTCATTTCCATTCCATGTTTTACACTTCAGACATCCCGCAGTCTGACACTGCGCTGATGCTGCTGAACATTTACTTTTGCAGTTACTCAAAACAGCCTGCTCTTAGATACAGCAGAATTTGTCCATCTTTCCCTCCACATGTGGGAAAGGGATACAGATGCCGTTTCTACAGGTCATATGAAGCTACAGGTCATATGAAATCTAGCCCTAGAAGGCAAAGAGAATCCAAGCAAAGAAATCTTGTGTCCACTTGGATGTCCAAAAAACATGAAAGTTTCAATGTGAGATTCAACAACTGATCAAAAGAATTGTTTTGTTGCTGTTTGTTTTGAAGGTTAACATTGCTGATATACAGAGACTACAGTCCAGTGACAAGCAACTTCATTCAGTATTTTGTGAATAGAAATCTAAATTAGTTCAATCAGTAGCTAGCAATAAGTTCCTTCTTTTCTATCTAACAAGATTCTTCCCTTTGTCCTTCACCAGCTGCAAAAAGATAGTAGTGGCTGGGATGTGGGTGTTTTATTTCACTCTGTAACAAGTCTAAAAGAGCACAATTACTGTGCTCTTAGATATTTAGATTATTACATCTGTCAAGATTTTTAAATTCCCAGGGGATGTTTTTTAATATCGCTATTTTTTGTACAAGGCAAAGAACAAAGAAGATTTCATTTAGCTCAAGGAGTATAGGCATTATTGTAAAACAAAAAAACCCCAAACATAAATCTAACCTTTGCCACTGGCACATGTCTGTACTGAGGATGCAGCTATTGTGGAAGCTGATGAAATCAGCAACAGCTGCAGACTCTGCCCACTGAGGGCTTAGAATTTGACACTTGTGACAGACAGTCAGTGAGCAAAATAATGGAATGAAAGGGTTACACCACCCTATGGTGTTTACTGGACCAGCTGCTGTTCCTATGTAAGTAAACAGTGGTGAGGGCAGCAAGCCATGAACTGCGCCACTTCCTTCCACCAGAGACCTTGGGAAGGAGTTCTGCTAATGGTAACAGGAGGGAGCACTACTAGAATATGGCTGGGAACAAGTTCTGACATCCCACTGAGTTCTTTCCATCTGCTATTTCCTTTGTATTGTATTTACACTTCTAGATAGAAGAAAAATATATAGCACCCATACAAAAATCAGAATCTGATTTTAACACATAATTATTAGCCCTAAGTGCTAAATCAACATCATTAAATACATTTCCAATTTTATCATGCAACAGATACCCTTTCAGAATTTTTTTTTAAGAAACATTTTTTTGCCTTAAGTTCTTGTGTTTGGTCTGTAGCCAGAGGAAATTATTTTGGGAAAGTGTTAAGGCCACTTGGACAAGAGATCCATGGGAAAGTGGACTTAAAAAAAACAAGGGGGGTTGTTGTTACTTGTCACTTCAGAAAAAAGATTGCTTTCCCTCACTCTTTTCTTGCTTACAAACATACCTTCAAAAGCTGGGTTAGAAGACAACTCTAAAAATTACCTTTTCTATTATGTAAGAATGCACAGGATTCTCTCTCATAAGAAAAAGCACACACAACTTTTGGAGATGATCACCAAACAACCCAGACTATGACTTCTCCATCATGGAGTGTTTAGTATCTATCTACCATGCCACTCCTGTACATATAATTTGGAATTAACATCGCAGGTATTTTCACTCACAGATGGTTTATTATGCATGGTAACAGGCCATACTAATATCCAGCTATCAAGACAACAGAAACTTCCCAGAGAAAGACCTTTTCCACATCCACCACTGTATTACAATTCTATGGCACAAGACAAAGAAATTTCAGTTTGTTCAACCCATTTCACAGAAAGGGGGCAAAAGGAATCACATATCTGAAAAGTATTTTCATGTCCTCAGACTAACCACACATGCCTTCTATCACCTGTCTGCCCCTAGCATACGTAGCACAGAGTTTCACCTACAGTCAATACAGTGTAATTCAAATTTACCTTGATTATGCCAGATATCTACTATCAAGAACCATCTAAAGATTTAAGTGCCACTCAGTCCTCTCCAGGTTTTTATAAACACTGTGCCTGAAATATCTTCCTTTATGGTCTATTTTAGACCAACAAGGAAAAGAATGCAGAGTATTTCTATTTCTTACCCAGAAGACACAGAGTGCCTAGTTAGTCCTTCTGCAAGAAGGGTCAGCTTGATGCCTTCACTTGGTGGCATCTGTGGCATTCACACACAAGGAAAAAGTCGTCTTTTCCTTCTAATCATTTACAACCATTTGTTTTGTTGGGGCTAGAAAATTGCAGCTCAGTGTAGAAAAGGGCAGCAGGCTCTCAGGGATTTAAATAGACATGGAATCTCTGACATGGAAGGGATTTCAGTGCAGGCAAGGAAGGATGAAGGTACAAGATAAATCTAGGCATATGCATCTTACTCTTTCTACTGTTTTCCTAGCACATGTGAAAAGGATAAAACAAATAACATTTCCAAGTCCCCTGAGGTGAATCCCAGTGACAGACCTACCTCCTCCCACAGTGAGGATCTCACAGGTGCTCAAGTGGACAAGCCAATTGTCATAGTTTAGCCCTGGCACAGAGCCAGTGCCCCCATAAGAATACCCTCTCCCTGGTGTCTGCTGTGAGATGTGACCAGGAATAAGCAAAGCAGGCTTCTGCTTAGAAATAAAGAAAACTTTATTAACTAAACTACAAGAAAAGAAGAAAAAAACCATAAGGGAAAAAATGAAAAAACCTTACAAAAGCACTTTCTTCCTCCCCCCCCACCAAATTTCCCAATGCAATACATTCCCCCAAATCACCAACTCTCAGTCCGGCACCACCCTTTAGAATACTCATCTTCAGTTCATGAAGAGGAGAGGAGTCCTTCTTGCACCATAGGCTTCCCCTGGAAACACGCTGAAACCTCGTGTGCTTCCATGTCACTCAGCACCGCCCAGAAAGTCCTTTGCCATTGTGGCATCTTCCTTCCATGCCCAGTGCTCTCACCACTGTGCATGGACCAGAGCTGCTTCTAGGGTTGTCTTTCAAGGATGCCTTGTCTCATTCCAAAAAAAGGCACAGTCTCTCCTTCGGGACATCTGTCCCCCCCAAATTTTCACCCCCTGGGGCCGAGGGGTACCCACACTGAACCCTCCTGGTTCTGAGGCACTGCCTGCCCCTAAATGCAGTCTCTGTGTCATAGGAAAAAAATGGTTCAGTCTATGGCCACACAAGAAAAGTCCAGCCAAAAGGCCACTCTGTCATCTCTCCCCCACTCAAGAGTCTTCTGCACTTCCCTCGTGGCCCATTCCCTGTTATCTCTTAATCTCTCTTCTCATTCAGCTCCAGGAGGATCAGCATTTTGCAAGGTCTCAATCATGCAAGAAAAGGGTTAAAAATTTCAGTCTCTGCCTGTCCCAGAGCTCTGGAACTCCCACGCTGCCCTGGCCGGGCACTCCCCCACTTCTCCTCCTGGGCCAGCGCTGCTATCGAATTCAGACGCCGGCTCTCCCTCTCTCTCTCCTGGGGGAGGAATGGCTGCCTGATGTCTCTTGGTCTCTTCCACCCTTCCATCCTTGGGCTGGGCCTACCTCATGGCCGTGTGGCTTTTCCCCTCCCCCTGCCCAGCCACCAAAGCCTTTCCGGACAGAAGTCCCAAGAGAGACGCCCAGGGTCGAAGCTCTGGTTTTAAACCCCTGTGTATTCTCAGAGGTGTGTCCAAACCCCACTGGCCACATCAGGTGCCAATATCAAAATCTGAGCACCCATTGGTTTGATCACAGCATCCCAGAATTCCCACTTCCTGGTCAAACCAGCACACCAATATAGCTGGAAAAGGCTCCCCTGTTATCCCCAAGCAACAGGGACACATAGTTCTGTCCAGAGCAAGGCCCACTGAGAAGCCAGGGTACACTCAGAGAAATGTAAAACACTATTTATTTTGTAACTATGACACAATATTACATCATCCCCCTTACTAACAATCTTATATTGCCCTGAAATATAATTTTCCTACATGCTCAGTTCTGTGGTTCAGACTCAGCAGTGAATATTCACAGCTAGTTGTACCTGCACTGCAGCTATGATAGAACCTCTGCAAATAATCCCAATGTACACAAGTTCAAGTATTTTTCTCTCTTCTACATACTCACTGGTTTAACTATATATTCAGTGACATTTTCACTATTGTAATGATTCCATAAACACATTTTTAGATTCTTGCCAGGGCTTTTCCTATGCTAAGTGCTTGCATGTGTATATTTTTGTGTATGCTAGTTTTTATACTAAATTTTTCAGTGTACTATTCTTTCTGACTGCCTGATGGTCAGGAATGGCAGTCCTACACCGAGGTTTTTTTTCTATGAGGCTTTCCAATAACACAAAAAATTATATCCAGATGAATTAATTGACTCTGTGTTTGTTTAGTCAGCTCCCCCCCTACCTTAATCAGGCCTCTACACACATCACTTTCCAATAGAAACTCCAGGTGTAAGTCAGAGAACATGCCACAGGCCACTTCACGAGCGTGTGATTACGTGATGCAGGTACCCTGCACTTGGGCTCACAGACCAGGATATTTCACCCAGAAAATAATGGATATTGAGTGAGGCCCACAGATTATTATCTGGGAAAAATGACAGCCAAGGAGGGTTATAGTAGTGGCCCATAAAATCATGACTGTTACAGGAAAATTATGATAGTTCTTCATTGCCTCTTCACACAAGAATTATAGGACAAAGTTGTTGCTCAAATTCAAATTCTTTGGGTGGCTCTGGCAGCAATAAGTAAAGTTAAAAGCATTAAAGAAAACCATAATCTGTTACAGAAATACACGTACAATGTGCTAGAAGCTCTCTGGAGAAAACTGATAAGGTTCTGCCCAGTCACTACATAAAAATGGTTCCTTACAGCTTTTCTTTCACTTAAGGGAGTCAGACTCCAAGCAACAGGTAATATTACAGAATTAGACTCAAGTCCTCAAAAGGTGCAAACAGAACTTGACTTGAGAGAAAGAGCTTAAAAATGGCTAATCAGGTAGGAAGACTGTGCACATCACGAAAAAAAGATATGAGGAAGCTAGGAGCACAAGTTGCAAGAAGACAGCTGTATTGCAGTAGCTGTATTTGAGATCAGTTGCAAACAAGAATGGCAAAATGCATCTCATTGTCTAATTTATGTCCTGCAAGTATTTACACAAAAATAATCAAATTTAGATAAGCAAGCATGGTCAGGTAGTTCAGTATTTGAGCCTTCCAAAGCAGTTAAAGCCCTGTTGTACCCCTGGACATGTACAATAAGATCTGGACTGTGTCTCCATTGTTCTTTATAGAGATTTTTTTCCCCTCTTTTCACTCATTTAACCACTATTTCAGACATTTTAGGAAGTTATTTCAGATTTTACTCCACAGAATGCAATAGCAAATGCAACATTTTGTCTGTGTTCTTAGGTAGCACAAAGTATCTTTTGTGATGTGTGCAAGAGAGAAAATGAGAGCAACAAAATGATGGGGAAGGAGAACAAGGAGGGAGGAAATTAGAGAAGAAAAAAACCCCTCCAAACAGATGGACAAACCATTGGAATTACCAGCTTTTGCCTAATATACATTCAGTTCTCCCTTAATTACAGAGTCTGGACTTAGCATTGGTTCAATTTCTAAATGATGGTTTATTCCTCATCTTCCTCTTTGGATTTTATGTGAAGACTTCTTTCTCTCTGGGAGGAATCATTAAGGAGATAGCTGCCCTTCTTTTAAACTATCCAGAAATGTGATCTGCAGTTACAGTCTCCATCACATGGGGAATAAGAATCTAGATTTATACTTTGCTCATTGGTGCCCTACAAAGCCAACAGGATGCAATGTTCTCTCTTTGGGCTCCTTTCTTCCCTCTGCAGAGGCACCTTCTGGATGCTATGGAATAGGCTTGCTGTCCCAGACCCTGAGATGTGACCCCCTCTGTATGGCCTGCATGTTTTTCTCAGGCCATAGGGATCCTTCTGAGCCCCTGCAGCAAAGAACAACTCCCCTGCAACTCCCCTGCAACACATGTGCAGCCGAAATCTCTCTTCTCAATAATTCTTTAACTGTATTTATACTAATTTTAATTTACTACCCCTTTTCCTATGAGTACATATCACCTCTCCCTAATAAAATTTTAAAGCATCCGTTTTAAGTGAATAAAAAATTGTACTGCAGATACAACTGAAAGTTCAACTATATTTACAAATAACGCAAGTTTGAACAGGGGATGAGAGGGATTCTCCAAAGAAATGTCTAAATTTATGGCATAAATAAAGATGCAACAAGTATCAGTTTTCAAAAAATGTTTCCTTCACCAATGTTTGATTGGCAACAGTCAAACCATGAGACAGTTCAATTTCAAAAAAGTCTAAATTATATTGTTCTGCTAAGAGATGTCCACAAGTACATGCACACACATGCACAAAGTAACTCTGAACTGCAGCAGTTTATCATTTGCTTTATTCTAAAAATTAAGAGAGTGTTGGATCATGATTCAGAAACAAATATAGCATTCTGTAACAACTTTTTATAATAGTTTACTATCTTCTGATACTGTCCCTGATTCCCCGTTTTATACCTGCATGCCTCAAAATTAGGATACAATGTGAAAAGCCTGGTTTTGCAGTACTCTTCTCATCTACTGGAAGTCTGAACATTAGCTAAGACTCAGGACTTGCACAACAAGCCTGCTTTCTTCTCTTGCTAAAAGCAGCAATGTGCCATCAGTGGAATCAAAGTTATTACCTAATATAATTTAGTAAGTTATATTAGATAGTTAGTTAATTAGTTATAAGTTAACAAGTTTCTCTCCTAACATCTATTTTCTTAACTTACTATGATAGTAATCTGATTTTTTTTGATGGATGAAGTCACTTCAAGAAGAGGAGGGAAACTGAAAGGTAGGGCAAAATGTCATTTAGAAATTGTAACTTTTGTTTTCTTCTTAGTATTATGGGATTTATCTGATTTCTATGATTCTGAAAGATAATGTGAAGTGGGTCAGTGTTTCTGTTTAAAATATAATTTAGAAAAGACCTTTGGCACATATTTTCTTTTTCCAAGAAACACATTATTCTTTATTAACAGCTCTACCAACCAACAAGGGCATAAACTGGAAACAATGGGCAACTGGAAACACACAGAAACATACAGAAGAAGATGGACATGGGAGACAACAGAAAACAACCACACTTTTAAAAATTATGTCCATGTGAGAGGAAGTAATGTGCAACATGAGGACTGAATAAATGGGAAAACCTGGAAATATTAATGCTGAATGATTTACAAGGAAAAAAATACTGAATGTGGCTGGACAGTTCATAGAAATAACTTAGGTCCTTTTAGTTCAGAATTAATTTCCTGAACAGATCAGCATTCAAAATTATTTAGGTAACTTTTTAATGTGAGTATATTCCACTTTATAGACTGCACACAAAATTTTCATAATCACAATGGCCCTAAGTACATACTACTCAAAGCATGCAATGTCATTTAGAGTGTTTGATACTGATTCTCACACTAACTCCCAGTGCAACACAGAACTCTCTAAAGTTGACTGTACAGATGTTCCAACAGAACCAGACTAGTTGAGATCCTTCTGTAAATAAAGAATTTAAATGACAGCAAACTCTGCTTTTTGTTAATCCAAATTTTGACCTTTTATTCATTTGCCTCTCCTTTGTAATGTGCTTCTACATACTTCTGAAGGCTTTTAGTGTCCCCCCTAAACTTTCTCCTTCAACCAAACTACCCAAGCTCTTCTCCATTTCTCATAGGTAAGGAGTCACAGACCACTGTGATAATTTTCTGCTGTATTCTGAACCCTCTGCCTCTGTATAATCATATCTTTAGAAGCAGAGTGCCTGAAGTGGGCCCTTGTCAGCTCTGTCAACAATGTGAATAGTTTCCTATGCAGAAAGACACCTTTTTGAAGAAACAGTCATGTTTTAAAATTACTGTGTGTTATGTGAACAACCAAATGCAAAAAGAGAGAAGGTGGCACCCCAAATATTCAGGTGGTAAAAGCTAGAACTGGTCTTTTTTAGTTTAAATAAATTAATTTTCTGTCTCTGGATATCCATAATCTATGTTTTTATTTTGGTCAACCTGTGTTAAGCACCAACAGAAAGACAATGAATAACCAATCAATAGGAACACACTGAACCCATTTAACTGCTGAACATGTATCAGTCCATGCAAGTTTCATTGGAAGTTGCTGAGCAAAAATTCAAACACTCTACCTAAAAAATAGCAGGGTGTTTAATACTTGGGGAACTAAATTAAGAGCTATAAGCCACCTTTCTAATAACTTACTATTAAGCCTTTTTACATCAACCCAGTATAGCACAGCTACATATGTACATGCACACGTAAGAAAACACACTCCCCCAGTGCTAAATCAAATAATTACATGGAAACAAAACTCAAAACTTAGGTTCATTCTTATTAAAAGGTCACAGATTTTTTCCTCATATATAGTATAATTTATTCTCAATTGTTTTAGGATTGTGAAAATGTTGTGACATGAATTGCAATTTGGGAGCATTAAGAAAGTTAAATGTTTATATTCAGGAACCACCCTTGATCCTTCTTCTGTAGCCAGTGTGCACAGTGCATATTACAGATTTAAATATAACTGCATTCCCATTTAACTTACTAGCCAATCTACAGACTATGACTGGTTCCCAACGTTCATTTTTAAGTAAATAAATTAATATGTATGTTGGAATTCCCCCCCCCCCCAGACAGTCACACTTGGAATACACTATTTCCTTTCCTAAAGATCCTAAGTTCAGTCAAACAAGGGGAAAAAAATCTCTTGAGGACTGTCCTAGGATGACGTTATGATGCTTGTATCCCCAGTTGTCTGTTCTGTTGGGTATGTTCTGTGCCTTCAAGACTGGCTCTGAAAAGCAAAGTTTTGTTTTGTTATCAGCCTGCTCACTCCCCCCCCCTCTGCCTCTGTATCGGCGGGACACAGAGATGGGGCAGTACAGCTTTTGCTTTTTGCTGTTGATTTCACTTTGCTCTTGCCTTTTTGCTTTTGCTTGTTAGTTAGTTTAGCTAGGCAGTGAAAGAGTGGTGTCATCCGGTATTGTTCATTTTGTGTGCTGGGGGGTGCTGTGCCTGTTAAATAAACAGGTTCTTTCCACTTCTCTCTGAGGAATCCTTCCCAAACCAGTTGGGGGGAGGGGCCCCCTTTAGCGGTTTTCTTCCAAATTTGCTATAAACCAGGACAAGGACACTCCTATTTTCCCTTCTCATAAGTCTGGAAAAAAATATGCTGAAGGAAAATGAGCTCAGAATTGTACATGAGACCTTTTTTGATTGACAATGAGTATTATATGGGTATGCTAATGTTAGGGTTTTTTGGCAGAATTTCTACAGAACCTAACTGTTATACAGAATTTCTTCCTGAAACAGCTTTATTTGAGGGAAAATGTTGGAAGTACTCAGTGCCTTCCCAAAATTTGCCCTTTTAGTAGTTTTTAGAGGGTTGTTTGTTTTTGGGGGTTTTTTTAATGTAAGAGATCCATAAATTTGTTAGCAAAGTTTACCACAATTTTAGCGACTTCAGTAATGGAAGTAGGACCCATTGTAGGGATCTCATTGACAAAAATAACCCCCAACAAAAAAGAGCAAAAAGTGCTAATAAGAAAATAAATTAATAAGACATTTTTGAAGTATAGCCATATTTGAATCCTCAAGTTGTAATTTTTTGTAATTTTAAAAAAGTTACAAAAACTATAACAGGATTGGCAAATTTCTGGAGTGTTATCTGATATTCACTCTGTCTTGTCTCCTCCTGTGGATTAAGTTCACCTCTTCACTAGTTCTCATGAACTTCACCCTGAAATTTGCTGCTCCAGAATCATAAAGTTGGCTACAGAGGCACAGTTTGGAAAGGCCTGATGGAAACTGGTCCTCATGAACTGAACACCATGAAAAAATAAATGAAATAATTTTTTGCTGTTACCACACTGTGGCATTTGCTATTATTGTACAACTTCACCACCTGCAATACAGAGGGAAGAAAAAAATAATTTTTTTTTGCTGGGCAGAGTAAGTGAGTTTGAAGGTAAGAATCAAAGTAGAGTGTAAGACAAGAAGTGGTAAAAAACTTTAAAACAATCTTAAGCAAATGGCAAACCTAGATTTCATGAAAAAGAGTGCATTACACAGCCTTCAAGCTATCTGCAACTTCATCCCATTTTGATTTGTTTACCATAATTAAAGAAATACTAAAAATTTTAATTTGCTTCAGGCAATTTGACTGGGATTTCAAAATCCCACTGGGATTTCAAAGTGCACCCTCAGTCAGTTCACAGACAACAAGTGGGTGAGTGTTGATCTACTAGAAGATAAGAATGCTTTGCAGAGGGGTTTGAACAGGTTGGATTGATGGCTGAGAGCAGTTGCAGGGATTCGATAAGGTTCACTGAGTGCCAGGTCCTGCACTGGGGTCACAACAACCCCAGGCAGCACCACAGGGTGAGGCAAGAGTGGCTGGAAAGCTGCCTGGCAGAAAAGGACCTGTGGGTGCTGGTGACAGCAGCTGAACACGAGCCAGCAGTGTGCCCAGGTGGCCATGAAGGCCAATGGCATCCTGGCCTGTATCAGCAATAGTGTGGCCAGCAGGACCAGGGCAGGGATTGTCCCTCTGCACTCAGCACTGGTGACGCTGCCTTAAGTTCTGTGTCCAGTTCTGGGTCCCTAAATTCAGCAAACAAATTGAGGTGCTGAAGCCTGTCCAGAGAAAGGCAATGAAACTGAGGAAGCCCTGGAGCACAAGTCCTATGAGGAGTGGCTGAGGGAGCTGGGGGTGTTTAGCCGGCAGAAAAGGAGGCTCAGGGGAGCGGGCACCTTATTACCCTCTACAACTGCCTGAAAACAGGGTGTCATGAGGTAGGGGTCAGTTTCTTCCCTCAGATAACTAGTGATGGAATGAGGGATTTTGGGGTCCAGCTAGCTGCCGGGGGCCCCAAAACTGGGTGGGTGCCGTCGTGTCCCCTCCTTGCCGTATGCCGCCGCGGAGGAATCCAGCCGCGGTCCCGCGCACTCGCAGCCCCGGATGTTTCAAGCTGACACAGCCGGACAGAGAGGTCTCGGGAGGCTCCGGTGAAATTCCAACAGGCTTTATTTGCGGGAAGTCCGAGGGTGCCGACAGGGGAGCAAAATGAGATGCAGCTCTGTTGAAGAGCGCCAGAGCTGGGCCGCCGAACCCCGAACCAGGGCAGGACTTAGATTTAAAAAGGGGAACTGAGTAGGCGAGCTCGAGGTTGCCCTTTGACCACTAGGACGGGGGTACAGGGGTGGTCTTTTGTGGGGTGACTTGAGTATACCAATCGAAAACCGGGGAGGGGGTGGTCTTTTGGGGAGAAATCCAATGGAAAGGGGGAGAGCAGGGAACTTTCTAGTACAAAAGCTATGTTTTACATTTGATTGATTGCTTCATCCCAGGGGGTCCCAGCTTCATCATCTTTGCCCCTCCCCCCACATCAGAATAAAAGGAAATTAATGTAAATGTGTTCAGATTGGTTATTAGGAAAAAAAATCCTCATGGAAAGGATTGTAAAGCCCTGGAACAAGCTGTCCAGGGAAAAGGCTGAGTTGCCATCCCTGGAGGTATTTAAAAGATGTGTAGATGTGGCACCTGGGCACATGGTTTAGTGGTGGGCTTGGCAGTGCTGGGGTAATGGTTGGACTTGATGATCTTAGAGGTCTTTTCAAACTGAGGCCATTCTGTGATTCTGTATTCTTCTAGCAGTGCATCTTACCCTCTGAGATGTCAACAGAAGAAGAGCTCAGTACATGTTGTGATTTTCTTTCTTCCATAATACTAAGCAAACAAATTAATATGAAAATGTTATTAAAGAAAGATTATGGAGAAAACTAGCTGATAGTTCCAAATCATTAATGAAGTACATACAACAATGCCCTCCTCATTCAAAACTACTCATCATAACAGCCTGAGAAAGAATGCAGTCATGGTATTTTCTCCAACACCAGAAAAGTAGAAAGAATCCTCCTCTGCCTTCTGCTGGCTATCCAAACCAATAAGTGAACAAGGACTTACCCCCAGAGTTTCTCTGGAATGTATATCTGATTAGACAACATTTTGTCATGCAAAACTGTGATAAACCATGGCACAGACATAGGGGTGCAGCACATCTGACAGCATTTTACACCAAATTTCTCTTCCCTGAGTGGTTCTTTGTTCAAAGCTGCCTCAGTTTTGTTGCATGGTAAGAATATGCAGAGTTGTCAAGCAGCAGCTGACTTGCCAAACAAACTACTTCCTTGTATACTCAACTGTGTACACCCAGTTCATTTCTGAACATCTCTGGGAGGAATTACTCTAGAGTTGTTCCTGGGAAGCCTAATGGAGCTACAGAGAACTGACTCCATCAGTTTAGAAAATCAGAACAAAACACAAAAAAACCCCACCCAAAAATATGCAAATAGAAAGCTTCTTCAATTCACATAAACTTAATCTGATGTCTGTGGGACAAAACGATTTTGGCTTAGAGCTTATTCAAAAGTTAACCGTAACATAAAAACATTGAACTGTTTGAGAAAACGTAACACTTGTTCACTCCATCCAGTCCAACATAAATAGAAATAAATGCTTTAAGATATGAAGGGCCTTTGCATTTGGATGGAGTAGAAAGGCTTTCACATAACATGGTATGCTGAGAATTAAAGCTTCAGTAGTTCAGCCTGCCTTTTCTTGTTGCAAGTGCGCGAATGACAGATGCTGGAAGAGTTCCTGTTCTTTTGTAAAATAAACAACCTTGAACAGAGCACTCACAGAAATAAAACAACGTCAAGTTCTCTATACTTTTAAAAGTTTGTAACACTGAGTTTGGGCACAGAGATAGGACTATAAGCAGTTTGATAAAGAGTTTATAAGTATTCTAGTGCAAAAGAGCCGCATTGTTAGAATAAGATAAGTCTACATAACTACCAGAGGAGAATGTAGGGTCTGTACTAGACACATTACTCTCCTTCTCTGGAAGTGGAAGCACACTGCTATTAAAAAGATAAGATAATTATGGATGCCTCACCTCCCTGACATTAATATAACTGCCTGCACTAGGAGAAAAATTCTGTGAAAGAACATAAAATGTTCTTTCCTTTTACTGATGTTCCTCTTAATATGCTGGCCAAAGGGAGATTGGAGATGAAGAATACTGGAAAATCCTTTCTGCAGGTTGATTTCTAGGTTGCCACTGAAGTCTCTCAAAGAGACAAACACAAATGAAAAACAAGCTTACTAGTATCATCTTAAATGCAAAAGGTCTAAGTAAAGTAAGTGGTGAACTTACTCTCCTGTCATTGGTCTAGCATTACTGAATGCATTAATGACGGCTACTTAAAGCTTTGGATAGATTAAATTAAAATAGTAATCACTGATCTAACTCCTCCACCTATATGAAAAGGATGAGAATGTATCCATAACATAAAATGAGACAAGTTTATAAAACCAAATAAATTGTTATGAACTTAGAGTTGTCTGAATTTCTAGAGTTAGGAAAAGGCCTTTGTCCAGAATATAATACATAGAAATGACTGTTTTCTATTCAATGTTTCAAGGTAATATTTTCAATGGTCACTAGAAAAGAGGGTTTCTTTCCAGATGAAATGCCATGGCAAAAAAAGAGACCAAAGTATTAATTTGGGAATGCATGCAGAAATGCTGATATGTCATTAAGCATTTCTTTTTTATTCCTTCTCTCCTCCTGGTGAACATGCTGGCAGGCAAATTTCTTACTCAATAATAAAAATCAAACAACTTGAAAAGTCTGAAGAGCACTGAAATTTACTTAAGTGTTTTATGTGCTCAGTAACAGTGTCAAAAAAACTTTTCATCCACACCAGAACTTTTGCTGTAGCTGCTGCCCAGTAGCAATGATTTCAAAGATCAGACACAAACTGGGCAGAAAACTCATGCCTTCTTCATCATATTGCTAAGATGAACTCAGAGGATTTTTTTCCATAATTCACTGCTCTTTTAGAAGCTCACTAAAGTACTTTGTTCTTAAAAAAATAGGAGGGTGGGGGAGGGCAGGAAGAAAACTAAAATAGGGGAAAAAAACCCTGTAGGGGTCCTTCACTTCCATGAACTTAGCCAGCCTACGATTCTTGGGAATAGGTTACCATTGTTTAATGTCTACACTAAAAGAGAGCAATGGAAACACTGAACTGTGAACCAAAATCAGTAACTTGCAACTTAACTTACTGCAACTTAATATATAATAAAAAAATGGGACTGATGAAAGGTCTGCAAATGGCATTGAGCTGACAGGCTCTTTGCTGAACACTCCATAGCCTATGCTCTGATCTATTACAGCAAAGTAAGAAGACTGAAATAGAATGAAGAATTGAAAAGCAACTGTACCAAAATCTGTGAGCACTGCTAACCATGTCTCTGCTCAAGCTCCTATTTTTCCACAGTACAACTGAGAGCAGAAGCTGCCCTGCTTCCTTAATAACACATTCTCAGGAGTTAGAGTAAAAAAAATACTGTGTCCCCCAGAACTAAAATTTTAATCAATTTGAAGAAAATGAGGGATGTTGCTACAAGATCTATTTTTGCCAGCAGTAATTCCTATTAGTGCTTTTATCATAATATTAGGCAGTTTGAACATTAATTGAGATTAAAAGTTTATTTCTGCCTTTATACAGCCTCTTTTTTTTTTTGTGCTGAAGGGAAAATAATTTATAAATGCTGTAACCAGGATATCAAATCAGTCTATTATTTAAAAAATGATTAATTGTGTAGTTAGGAAGTGAGCAATATCTGTGAGATAACGCATAAGACCTAAGCAGTAAAGATGGATGAGAAAACATGAACATTTTTATTCAGGTTCTGTTTCATTCCCTTTTTAACTTCAGTGTCACTGGGCCAAGTATTTCCTTTGATCATAAATTTATTTTCCCAAGGATGCTATCTTTCATTTGAAACAGAGCACAAATTGTCTTTCTAAAATAATTTTTAAAAATCCTACACAATCTTTCAGCAGAAAGTTTTCAAAGAATATATATATCTTACAGACAAAATGTGTGCCACTTGGTTTCATTAAATAAAATTACAGGAAGCTTATATAAAATATTAAAAATACACACACAGAGTGCATAATACTGCCACCAAGCACATTCTGGTGGAATGGAACATAAGTTTTATTTAATCCTTAATCGTGTGTTAAAAGGTTATGACTTCCATGTTTTATCTTGGTTACTTCTCAGAAATGGACAAACACTAGGTTTCAATACAGGGACAATTTATCAGGTTTGATCATCATCTGGGCCAATGTCCCAATCTCTGAAATACCAATGAACTGACACCCATCTAATCTGAACTCCTGTACAATATCACCTAAGTGGAAACTCAGCGTTTTTGTACAATGACATAGCAATACAGCATCATTAGGAATATTAGAAGATCTTTAGTGGAATCAGCTCCTGCTTGAAGAAGGGTCAGTCATGAAGTCAGAACAAGCTTCTCAAGGTTTATCCACTTGGCTTTTGAAAGCTTCCAAGGACGGACCTTGCACAGCATCACCAAAAACCTGTTCTGCTGCCTGATTGCTTTTGAAGGGTGTTGTTGTTATATTGCAAGTTCCATATTGTTGTCTCCTTATTGCAAGAGTTTTATACCTCCTTGATGTTTCTTGTAGACAGCTCCTCCAAGCACTAACTCTTCCTTCTTCTCACAGTAACCAACTGACACCAGTTCCCCCTCAACCAACCAATTTACTCTTTTATAGCACTCTTCTTTTTATTGGCTACAGCTGTGGCCTGTTAAAGTCAGGCCTGCTCCTAATCTTTAATAATTAGCCCAGCTGCAACTTCTTAGGTGTAAGATTACTTTCTATACTATCTTTATTTTCTTATATTCTAACCCCCTACAGAAGGGAAGAAGCTTTTCTTTATATCCAGACACAACCTCCTTTTTTTCAACTTAGGCCTGCTGTCAGTTGTCCTTCCATCACCATGGAGCCTGTCTCCACCTTCTTAATAACCTCCCCTTAGGTACTGGAGGCAGCTGTTTGACAAACCCCAAAACTGACTGTTGGGGCCAGGCTGGACAACAGTCCAGCAGCCTGACCTCCAAGGGCAGGGGCAGCAGCCCCAGATAGAACGTCAGTGGCCCCCGCTTACCCTGATGCATTTCACTGGCATCTTTCTTGCACCAGGAGACTCAACACCAGACATGATCTTCTAAATATGGCCTAGTAAGTGCTGGGCACAGGGAGATAATCACTTTCCCAAGCTACTGGCTATACTCCTATGATTACAGTCCAAGATAATGTCCTCCTTTGCTGCCATTAACTACTACTGGCTCGCATTCAGTTTGCTGTCTAGCAAGACTTCCAGTTTTACCAGAATTCCTTCTCCAGTCAGTGAGCTCACAAATTTTATATTTTCAATTGGGCTAATGCTGTATGCTCACCTTCAAGAAAAACTGTCAGTCTTTAAGTTAACACTGTAAAGAGTTGCTCCATTAAAAAAATGTATTATCTTCTTTTTTTCCGTTTTAGTATGGCAAAGCATCAACATCGGCTAGAGAATCTCAGTGGAAATTCCAGAGCTGACACATAGATAAAGGAATTCAGTAAATATAGGAGATAAATTATGCATTTGTAGACTGGATTGACTGAATTTATATTAACAGCTTTGGACTGTATTCCCTTTTCACTGGTGGGTGTAACAGAATCAGCACAGTCAAGACATACAAAATGGCATTAGTTACAGTTACAGTACAGTCTGTATCAATTATTTTTCTTTTTTCAATTCAGCCTCTATCGGGTGAGGTGCTAAAGAATCAACCTTGTAATACTGTAGTAAACATTGTTTGAGGTAGACATGTGCTTCCTCCACACACAGTAAGGCCACGGGTGTATGCTCATCTACAATGCAAGATCTGCATTTTCAAAATGTTTCCTGATTTTGTATCCTACACTGGATGGCATACAGTGGTTTTGTAGCCAGACCATCCCACTGGCACTAATCTACAGATACAAATGTGAAAGGCAATATCAGACAGATTCTCAGTATCATGCAGAGAAAACTTTGAGAACTTTGTTCACTCTCTCACATTACTCTCCCCTCTAAGTTTATGAATCTACTATTTTAAAAAGAAACCCACCAGCCAACAATACTCTATAAAAACTGCAATACTTTCACATCTAATTCTTTAAAAGGCAAACTTGCTGGAAAGACTTTGAATAAAACTTACAATGATGGGAAGCATGACAGAAGACAGAATGTTGCCTGAAACCACAGGTTAATAAAATATACCACTGGTGAAATGGAGACATTGTTGGTGTCTGTGGTCCTACAGTCCTACAGTCAAATAAGATGAAAAGAAGAATATACTTACATGAGGGTTGCATGGGGTAACAGAAATTTACTGGTAGGCTGTTAAGCATAATTTTATATTAACAACCACCAAAACAAATTTCCTGAATCATGAATTTTTTACATTTATAGCTGAAATTTGGAAGTGTTAACTTTTACCTCACAAGGCTGCTATTGCCTGTGTTATCTCACTTTATGTTAGGAGGCCTCCTTCTCATACTTTTTGGGTTGTGATTAAAAACAACATTGACACCTTTACCTTGATAGCTAATATTCTGCCATCACCATGCTATCCAGCTGTCTAGGGACTCCCTTCCTTTGAGGGAGTAGCCACTTCCCCGAGCTACTGCTGTGATGCTACATAAACAGTCATTTATCTCCAGAGGTTCAACCTCCCAATCTATCCATGGTTATTCTTTCCACTACCAATACTTTAGGTCACATTATTTTAGCTCTGTCCCATTCAGGGCAAACTGGGGGTAATCAATTCCTTTATGGAACAAATTTAGGAACTTTGGTTTTTAAAAGACCTAGAGTGAAATGCATGCCACTTGTACAGCTATAGTTCTCACCTGTCTCTTAAGGATGATGCTACCTCTGTTATTGATTGCTCTTTTGCCATGCACTTTGTATTCCAGAACTAATTTAATTTAATAGAAGACTCTACTACTAAACAAATTGACAGAAGACTCATTGAAAAGAAAATGTGCATCATTCTCAAAAGTGTCATGAACCATCTATCCAAGTTTGAGTACTTCATTTAATTGATTCTGTTACTAGCAGTTCTGTTCTGCACTATGTATGTAGACCTACCCTCAAGTAAAGCAAGTACCTGATACAGATTTTGGAAAGGACAGGCTGCCTCAAACAATTCTCTCAAGTTCATAGCAAACCAATCTAGATATTTTGAGGCAAGAATGGAGTAAGCGGGCTAGAGTGCTGGAGAGTCTTCTTGAAAAAGTAGTTTTATTTTTAAAAGGCAGATGGAAACTGAAAGTTTGGACATCACTCCTGGTCATAGGATCATGACAACCTTTCCTGCCATGTGTCCACATTGAATTTACTGTCCAGCCCGGCAATGTGCCCTGAAATCCACTTGATCATATGATGACCTAATTCAAGTTTCCCACAGATATTTTGGTGAACTTTCATTTACTAAAAGTCTCATTAGGGAAGATAAGTGTAGCAGTGACCAGAAACCTGTGGGTCTTGGGACAGGGCAGCCATGGGTGTGTTTACAGATTGGGGAACAAGAGGCTGGAAAGCAGTACTGTGGAAAGGGACCTGGGGGTCCTGGTCAATGGAAAGTTGAAATCTGAGTTAGCAGTGCCCTGCAGCCAGGAGGGCCAGCCCTGTCCTGGGGGCATCAGGTCCGGCATCACAGCCAGGCAGGGGAGGGGATTGTCCCACTCTGCTCTGAGCTGGGGCGGCCTTGCCTCCAGTGCTGGGGGCAGTTCTGGGTGCCACAATGTAAGAAGGATATGAATCTGTGAGAGAGCTTCCAGGGGAGGTTAATGAAGATGGTGAAGGGCCTTGAGGGGAAGCCATATGAGAGGCTGAGGTCACTTGGTCTGTTCAGCCTGGAGAAGACTGAGGGGAGTTTTCCAACAAGGGGATATGCAGGGAAAGGAACCAGTCTCTTCTCTGTGGTGTCCAGGGACAGGACTCAAGGGAATGGCCTGAAGTTGTGTCAGGGGAGGTTTAGGTTGGATGTTAGGAACAGGTTCTTCACCCAGAGGGTGGTTGGGCACTGGAACAGGCTCTCCAGAGAGGCAGTCACAGCACCAAGCCTGGCAGAGTTCAGAAAGTGTTGGAGAAGGCTCCTGGGCACAGGGTGTGATTCTCTGTATGCAGAGACAGGAATTGGTCTTTGGTGATCCTTGTGAGTCCCTTCCAGTTCAGAGAATTAATAATTCTATGAAGTCTCTGCATAATGTTGTAACCTCCTCAGATAATCTTCCATATAATTTCATCATGATGGTGCTTTAATAAATATTAATATAGGTCTAATACTTTTTATCCACATTATACGTTGGTATTTAACACTTGTAAAGTGCTTTAGGATTCCCCAAAGGAAGGAACTAAAGAAAAACATTAATTATTTTCTTCTAGAAGTATAAAAAGGTAAGGCTATCCTTGAGCCTGCAGTACTGTAGGATATGTGATCAGTGCATGCAACGCAGAGCGCAGGGAGAAGTATTGACTCAGTTCTGAGAACTGAAGTGGTGCTTAGCACCTGAAGCTTATGGTCAGAAGTTTAAAAAACAAACAAAAAATATACCAACATACAGCTAGTCCTTTACATTCAAACTTTCATTCCCAAGATAATAAAAAACCAAAACTTCACCTCCTGAAGGTAATGAGTTTATAGAAATATCCACCAGTTTTAGAAGGGACCTACAAAAAGCTCAGCAATTTTGAGAGAGCAGAGCAGTTTAATCATCAAAAAAGGATGAGGGTACCTATTTAGTCTCTAACTAACTGAAAATCTCAACCTAGATTTGTCTAAGTACAAAATAATCTGATTATTTAGATGCTAGCTGATTAGAATTCCACTTTATGTGTATCACTTAGTCACTTGAACCACTACGAAGTGCCATAACTGAACTAACTACATAAATTTATTGCAGTAAATTGTACCCTTTCTTTCCCTATTCCCATGTTATAATTAGTTTGTGTAGCCTTCCTCAAAGTACACTGTAACCTCCTTACAGCAGAAACTAATTTCTTCTTGAGAACTGTAAAAATACTTCAAATGCTGCAGAAATAACAAAATAACATAAATTCTTTTCCTAATTAGTTGCAATAATGTATAAAATACCCTAGCTAACAGCAAATCAATACCGGTGAGAAATATTTGCAATTAAACTAGTCCTTTTCAGTTTGACAATTCCAAATCTCAGAGGCTACATCACCAGGGTTATGCAATTTCTTTTGCCACATAACACTGTCATCTAAGTTTATGGGCGCTTGATGTTTAAGCCTTTTTGTAAAAAGACAAGACTAAATGAAGTTGTATGCAACTCACTATATTCTGATCAATTCACTCATTACTGCTTTTTAAAAAAGAAAAATCTTACAACTCCTTAACCAGTGATCAGTTTGGCCCTTTTGCAGAAGAAGTAACAGATATCATATCTCATCTCTACAAGCTCTGCTACAAACTTATCTCAACTCTATAACTAACATACTAATTCATTTTTCTGCCTGCTCTTTGTCAGATTTTAAGTCAGGATAGACCTCTAGACTTTCCCTTAATTGCACACTACTGTTCTCCCCTTGCTGTTCTATCTTTCCAGCTTTCTCAACCTATTACATGTTCCAATATGACACAGATTTTACTTGTGTATTATGGAAAATAATACAGACTCAGATGCCTCATGCAGGAAGATACATAAATAGAGAATTAGTGGTTTTTAGATGGGTACAGCTGTTTCACCTGCAGGAGCCAGTGTCTGCAATCTGTGCCATCCACTCTTCTGAGTGGAAAGCAATGAATGAGTTAAAATGAACAATGAATGATTTTACACAGAAACCACCAGGAATGCATATTCCTACTGGTTTGTCTTTTTGGCTACATTTGCCTTTTGAGAATACGAGTTGGTAAAATTGTTTAGAACTCAGACACAGTGAACAATAAAACTGCTCTAAACTGAACTGCTACAAAGTCAGTGTGTAGATGGAATGCGTTACAGCTGCCTCAAGAAAAAGCTGTGCAGCTCAGCAAAACAGAAACTTAGGAGGGTTCCGGAGCTGAGATCTAGCAGATGTTTGGAATATAAAGGAAGTTCAATCCCTGAGAAAACAGACAACTTCAAAGATCAAGGGGCTGATTCTTCATAGCTATCCCTCTTCAGAAAGGGAAACACTGACCTTTCTGATAAAGATTTTGTATTAGTATCTGACTGCCTCAAAAATCCTTCCAACAGATTGAGACCTAGTAGTATTGTAACTGCAACTGGAATAATACAGAGATTTAAATTTAGAAAAATAAATACAGTAGAAAATCTTCAGTTAACTACAGATTTACAGAAAAACAAACAAAAAACCAAACCAAAGCCAAAAAACTCCAGCAAATAAATCCAACATTATTTTTCATGTATATGCCATCTAGCTTGCTTTTCCTCCCTCTCTCTGTTCCCAAACACTGCAATGCCTCCTGAAGGCTGTCTGCCTGCTATCTTCACTGCCCACCTACCGTGGGGAGCAGCTCCTCCCACCTGCACATAAAAGCCAAGTGCATACTACCAGCAGCAGATCAGAGCACTTTCTCAGTCCTCTACTGTTTTCAGCCAGTGATCTTCTCTCCTTGGATCTTGTGTACTCAAGGTAAGATTACTGCTACTTCAGGTTTCTGTTCTACCCAGCTCTTGTGAGGAAGTCTTAATGTGAACTCGAGCACTGCCTTGCTGGGTGGTGCTGGCTCCCCACCCCCCGCCTTTTTTTTTTCAAATGTAGTGTCATCTGACATTTAAGTTAGTAACAGTCTGTTGTTTTAGCAGAGAAATAAAAACAGATCTTGCTGGGAAACACTGTAGCTGGGAAAAGGGCTTCTCTTCTTTTCTGATGGATTTTGAAGAGATTAGTATACCCAGACCAATTATAGCGATTTATTATCCCTCTTAATAGTCTCCTTTGCAGTCCAGTCAAGTTATGGGGAAAAAAATCACTGTAAAGCTTCCTTAAATTCTGTTTGAGGAAAAAAAAAAAGTTGTTAGTGGTCATTTAAGGAAGGAACTGGGTTTTATTGCTAATATCATTGACTAGAAAAATTGAGACAATCTTGGGACTGAAGTGCATCTTCACAGGTTTCATTGCCTTTGGAAAAGGTGTGATGGAACTTAAGCCCTCACAGAAGCACAGTAATAAGACTAATGAAATTCATTATCTTGTACCAAACATACTTACAGTAGATATTTTACAAGCAAAGTTGTGTTTCTTGGAACAAGAGACCTTGTGTCTCTATGAAACTTTTAGATCAGCTTGTTTATATTTTTCTGCAGTTCTCCTACACAGGCATTTCTAGCGTTAGAGGAAGGAATAGTTAAGTAGCTTAAAGACAGCTACTAAACAGTTAAAACATTTAAAAGTGGTTTAAAAACTATATTTGCATTCCCATCCATGCATTTGTCCATCCTCAGAGATTAATCTATTAGTGACCAGTAGCAGTTTTTTACTTTGTGTGAGTCAGTGTACTTTTAGCACACACAGTCACCTGTTTAAAGAAATTCCATCACAGAAATCCTAATCCTACAATGCCTCTCCCCAGTGCTCAGAGAGGAAGGAAAGCATGAGCTGCCAGAACCAGCAGTTAATGCTGTCTGTAAATGCAAAATACAGTCTTCAGTTAAATAGTGGTATTTTCTTCCTAATGTCTAATTCTCTTTCTAAACTGAGTCCTTTTTGCTCTTTCACAGATAGAAAGTTTTCTCTAGAAAAGAATTATGTCCATATATAACTGTATTCATGTTAGCTGCAATACTTTAAGTGACAGTACTGTATAACAGCAGAACTCTGCTCCAAGTAGCCTTTTCTGCTACTTTATCTAAGATTTTTTCTGATTTTATATGTTATCTATTCTAACTAGTGGGGAAAGAAAAACACTGCCTTCAGCTATTTGCCTGCAAGATTACATAAGTATCTTTAAAAAAACCCAAACAACAAAAATCCAAAACCCAAATACATTGAACTATTCAGAAAACAAAGTACAGTGTTTTCTACAGCAAACTTACAGTAAAACTATTTTTGCATCCAGGTAATTAATATAAATTGCCCATAGAAGACAGGAAGACAGCCCAGTGGTTTTCATCATAACTAACATTAACTCTGAGCTACAAAATTTTATTTCTTAGTTAACATGTGATTTTTACCCCAAACCTCCCCTTTCCAAAAACATCCCTGTTGTAAAACACAGATATGTGATCTTAAGTTTAATACATACAGAATTTAGGTCTACAGTGAGGCAGTAAAGCCTCACACAGAGTTTTACTCCATCAGATAAATCAAAATTTTTAATAGAGCAAATTTCATGGGAAAAAAAAATGCATTTGCCACAGGAAATGTGTATGTAGCAAAATACCTTTTATTAAAGCCTGCTGGGAAATGTAATATTTTGGCATTTGAAAAATGGATTGCAGGACATATTAAGAAAACTTTATTCAAAGGAATGCATCTAATTTAGATCAGAATCTCCTCTGAGCAGTTTCTCTCAGGCTGAGTAGACAATTCAGCTTAGCATCATTTTGCAGCAAGGGATGAAGGGAAACTTCGCACAGCAGGTCTCCCAAGAGAACTCAGATGTCTAGGAATGCATTTATTGACCTCTGTGCTCATCTGAAACACCTTTTTACAAGATCAAAGCACGCTGATATTAAAATAAAAGTACTGTTTAAAGTAATGCTACAACCTGAATTAAGGAAAAAAATAAGGAAATCATTGGGAGAGCGAGGAATTCAGATTTTTTGAATAATGATCATAACATTTTAAAATAATCAAGGTAAAGAGACTATATTAATTTTTTCAGCCAAAGACCAGTTAAGTGTTAAGCAGGGATGCTAAGTCACTTCTGTTGGCAGTTATGCTTAGTTTTTAAGGTGTTCATTTAGGGCAGTAATATCTACTTAATCCGCTAGCGTAACTCTCAGTGCTGTTTAAAGTGCTAGACTAGATACATAGAAACAGAGGATAAACATATCTCTCTCTGCTTATCTGTGCGTACTTCTGCCACTGCTTGGAGAAATTCTTACCTTCAGGAATTTATTTTCACACCTCTCTTTAGGGACAGATTATGTTTTCCTCTGGCCCTACTGTCACTAAATATATAAATTATTTTACTCAAGGTCACACTGCAAATTCGTGGAAGAATGTCAGATTTAGCTCCTCTGGTTTCCAGGACAGCACTAATCCCACACTTCATTTTGTATTCCACCTTATAAAGTCCACCCCTTTGTAGCTTCTCTGTCTTTGTGTGACTCCTTAGGGCTGAACATCAGGGAGAGCTCCAGTGACAAATTTTGAGAGAGGTAATTTACTCCTAACACTTTCAAAATTCCTGTGAAACCCTTCACAAACCCCTTTACAGGATTTACAAATAAATCATTCTTGAAGGGTGTAAATAAACAATTAAACAAATAAGCAAATGCTCATCTCTTTCTTACACTCTGTGGTTAAAGGAGACCAGCCGAGTCTTGGCAGGCTGAGGAAGGAGAGATCCACTGCCATGGACAGAGAAATCATAGACAACATCTGACTATGGAACTCAGCCTTGGTAACTCAGCAGCAGTAAAGAGCTCAAAGAGAAGCTCATAGGGCTTAAGCAAAATTATTGAAAGGATCTTGTAGGGGACATTAAGATTAATCTTCCTTTCTTTTTCACTTCTATAAACATATGGGATATCATTTCATACCCATTCAAACAAACAAGCAAGCAAACAGACAAGAACCAAAGCCCAAATCACCAGCTTTGTCCTATCCCTCAAGTTTTCAGCCCTTAAGTTAATTTATTAGGGTACAGATTCATAATTGGTCCTATGGCCTTGCAAATACTGAATTTCAGAAAAACCTCAAAGCCAACAAAACAAAACCAAAACTAAATAAACAAAAAAACACACCTCACCCAGCAAATTCCAGTGCTCAATTTCCAGAGTTATTACCCTAGCAATAGAGGTCTTCTCTCTTACTCTTTTAACTTAAAAATTACTGCTAAGCATGCATTGTTTGTAGGGAAAGTTGTGAATATGTAACAGGTAACTGGAGGACTAGAAAAGGAATCATTAATGGTCATCTCACTATCTGCCACAGAAGGCAATTTTTATATATCTGTGAGCATATCTGCATGGCAGAATTTTCTGCCCCGCTATGTATCTCAGGGGAGGTAAGATTAAGTTTTATCTCTGGAGCTTAAATACATACCTATACTTTCCCTTACTTCTTTTGCCTTCCAGTTATTGTCAGCTGTATGTTCTTTCTTTCTACAGGGAGATAATTTTTAATTTACACTAATGTCATATTCCTAAAAGAGCAGTGTTTTAGTGGAGGTAATGTAGTGAGGAACAAGACAATAAAAAAACATTAGAGGTGGTGTGTTCAGCCTGTTAAAAAAAAAGCAAACATCTGTACTTAACTGTACAAATGATCTTTATTTTTGCCAGTTACACTTTCTAGAGTTTTGTGTGTTGTTGCCTTTTTTGTGGCTTTCCCTCTGCAAACAGAAATCAGTTGTGGATATACATTTATACATATATATATGTTCAGAAAGATAATGATGACTCCTGGTTGTGAAGCCTGTTTGTGGGTCTTGAGCAATAAGTATGCGTATTCCCTGTAGTCACCAGCAAACAATAATGCTTGCTCTCCCTGCACTCCTGAGATGTTGGATGTGTTTCTGTAATTGTCTTGATGTGTAATGAATTTAATGTCTCATAATTGCACTGCAGGGAGTTAATACCACTATGAAGCCTTGGGCCATGTTTAGGTGATCAAAATTTCATGCAAGTCCATATTTTATAGCAAAAGCAAGATAAATGCAAATTTGTCGCTTATGAATGGCAGATGAAACTGTATAGGGGTGACATGACATGGACCCTTTTCAGAATGTAGTGAGAATCAGTGGCCTCCCTTGGTTATAAAAAACACATAAAGCAGCCCTATGAGAGTGTTTATCACTTCCCTCTGCTGGCTACAAAGCCCAGACCAGATGAGCAGCTGTGTTTGCGGAGGCGAAGGTCTGAATTTCTCTTCTTAGTGCTGTGAGCCGGTGGTGAGCTGATGACTGTGGTGTCTGTGCACATCTGTGGACATCATTCTTTATTGGGATCTCATCAACAACCACACTGAGTTCAACATGAGGGCACTCAAAAATAATGCCTGGTAGGTAAGAAATTTTCCACTTTGGATGTGGAAGCATGACTGCAGCTATGCCATTCATAATTCTACATAACCAGGGCATCCTTCTGTTCTGCATCTTATGCACACCTTGCTTTTTCCACCTCTTCAAGACAAATGCATGTCTGTGCTCATTACACTCATTTTAGAGACATCTGGGCAGTTAGCACAAATATTCTTGGCAATCCTGAAGTGTAACACTCCAAAGTGACAGCTTCTGAGAACTCTCACATTTGCAAGTAAGAAGTAAATGGTACCAAAAAGAGCACTCTAACCGTTAAAAAAAAAAAAAAAAAAAAAAAAAAAAAAAAAAGCCAAACAAAGCAAAACTAACAAAAACTGCACCACAAAACAAAATAGAAAAAGAACCTAACTACTTCTTTTCCATTCTTCCATTCCTGTAGGATAAGGCCTATATAACCTGGGTACACAACTGGAGAAACAGGTCATAAAATTTATGCAGTCACTTTGAAATACAGCTGAGATGAAAAAAAAAAAAAAAAAGTACTGCAAACTTAAGAAAAGGTTTTTGTTTAAAAAAAATATCCATAGCACTAAAAATAACAAACTCCTGGATCAGCTATGCCAGTTTACTTCAGCTCCTAGGAATCTATCATGGCAATATATATAGGATACATAAAACCTATCACATTAAAGGGAGAATGAGGCAGAATTAACAGCTTGACATAGTAGATATCAAAGGTATATTAAAAGCCAGAACTTTGAAACATCTGCAGCATATGTTTCCTGCTAACTTAAAAAGCAACCACTCTTTCCAGACCAACATACTTCTGCATTCTTCACTCTGAAAGTGAGAGGCTGACAGTAGCACACTGTGGATTTGCATAAGGGAACTCCAACCAAAGCATTTGACCATTTTTGCAACAGAAAATTATGGAGAGTAAAACAAGTTTCTAACAAAACCCACTCTTATTATATGAAGCAACAACACATGTATGTAATACATAATTTCTGGGATGGAGATGCTTACTTTGCCTCTCACTCAACATAGTTCTTTCAGAGGGACAGAATGGAAGGTGGCACAGTCCCAGGGACACACAAACAAAAGATAATCAATTTACCACTAAAGGAATTTAGCAGTCAAGTCTGCTTATGCTAGCACATAACTCACCTCTGTTCTGCCCTTCCATTCTTCCCAGCGCACATGGAGTTCCAGTGAATGCACAGTATCAGAACAAGAGTCTTTATGTAGCTTGGAGATCTGAAATTTTCTTTCAGCTTGCCTTAAAGAATACCAGCAACAATAACAAAGGGTTCTGATATTTCCTAGTATTCCTTTTTAAATGAAGTAAGTGATCTTAGTTGAGCTCTCAGTTGATGGATATTAATGTAAAACACGCAACTGGGACACTTGTTGGCAGATTTCAGCAGAAAGCCAAGATGTAGTTGCTTTAGGTCAAAGCTGAGCAATAAAAGCAGATGTGTGAGGACAGTTTGTGTTGCCAGCGTTAATAGGTCTGCTTACGAGCAGCTATTATTGAGTGAACCCATCTCTGTGGCAAGAGTGGGATGACTTGTCAGTAGAGGTGAAAAGCCAGTCGAGCTGGGTGATAGCTGGTTGCCTGTGAAACTAATCTAATTCTAGTTCACTCTCAGTTCTTCTCCAAGGAAAACCTACAAACCCTCATGAAGCAAATTAAGGACTATTCAAAGGGGGTACAGCTCCTTTAAAAAAGAATACAATCTCTATGAGCAGATAAATACTGATTTCCCAATTACATTGTGGGCCCTCAAGCAGCCATCAAGAAAGAGTGTGTTAAAGCTATACACTACAAAAATATAAGAACTTTATGACTCCCTCCCCATTAACAGGCTAACCTATTTCAAATAGAAGAATTAATGCTACAATGAGTAACCAGGGTCCTCCCTCTACGACGTAACCTGCACTATAGATGAAAAGCAAATAAGCGAAGAGGAGTTAAGGAAGTATATCTCATAAGCACTAGCATTCACACAAAACATATGTTAGAAAATTAAGCGGAAAAAAAGACAACATTCAGTACTTATTTCCTTTCAGTCAGTGGCTTGAAGTGAATTTACCATAGTAGCATGTCACATTGTTTGCTGCAGAAAAATGCAATGCTTAGGCCTTTAGGAGTAAGTCTCTTGTGCTTTACTGATTCTAAAAATGTCAGTGCTTGTCAAAGTATTTTTGAAATAAAACCAAAACCGGGTTAATAAAATGAACGTTCCAAGACAATGCTGGCCAAAACTGTATCTTAGATTTCTTTTCAGTAATAAACTGCCTCTGTGGTTGCTGAGTTGATAGGGAAAAGGATTTAAAGAATCAAAGACAAGTTCTCAAGTTCTGGTTAACTCTGGGTAAAAACAAAAAACAACAACAACAACAACAAAAACCCCCACAAAACAAAACAAACAACAACAAAAAACCAAAACAAAAATAAACAAACAAAAAAAACCAAAAAAACCCCACCCCACCAAACAAAAAAACCCCACCACTGAAAACAGAACACAAGCCCTACAGTAAATGGACAGACTTTTGCTGAAGGTGGGCAGAGCTTAGCAAAATCTAGCTATACTTTCAAAAATAGCTGTAATCATTATTACGCTCTAGTTGAAGATACTCCAGGACTGCAACATTCACTATAGGTACACCTTGTGATATGCTGCTGTAGGTTACTGACAAGCCTCAGTACTTTAATACGTAATCACTGGCTGAATGTTAGGTCAGAACAGCTACCATGCCTGTTTATTAATTCCCTAAGTGAATTAACAACTGGAACGATTCTGTCCCATCTTATCCCAGCCTAATGGATGAATAGCTCAAAAATATGCTGCAGTGAAGGCTGAAGGTGTTCATGATTAGCTGAGTTCCTGCTGTGCACACAAGCTGCATTCAAAGCCAGGCAGTGAGAGCTCTGGACTGTTCTGCTTTATGTTCCTGTTGGTGCAGATGCAGCAGCAGGTTGTGTCTTCCATGGAAGAAAGTGGTGCCATAGTTGGACATTCTGTGTCTGTTAGAGGACTTTTTGCTCTCTTCCAGTTCAGCCACCCTGTCTAAATTTAGGATGCCTGTGCAGTACAGTCCAAGCTGCCCCTGCAAGGGTTTGTTGGGTTTTTTTTAGTTTTTATGCTTAGGAACTCCAACAGATTGTTATTATCTTTTGGATATCTTAATACATCAGGAAACATGGAAGACATTTCAGGATTGTTCCCTAAGCTTGCATTACTAGTCTCAGCTAAAAACATTGTTCATCCAGAAAACTGTATTCAGTCATCATACTTGATTAAAGAGTAATTTACAGGAGTATTTTTTTTTTTTAATGCACTGGTAGAATTAGCAGATGGCTCTTAAATTGTAGTTTAAAGGAAATCCGTTCATCTCAGGTATGTTTTGTAATGTCACCTTCATTCTGTTTTGATTTTAGATTGCTCTTAAGCAACTAGCTACAAATACTCAATGTTTTAAATCCAAGCGGTGGTTAGTTCTGGCCTGTGATTCTTATGGAATATTTCTGTTCCAGCGTCAGGATGAGATAACTCTTTGATTCAAATTTCAAGCACAAAAACTGCCTTTCACTGAGTTCAGAATTCACTTACAATGAATATTTTATATTATTCTTCTAAATACACTATTTTCAACATCCCATCTCTCCCTTCTATGCTAAACACTGTCAAGAGCTCAATACAAAATACAATACAAGCAAAATAAATTAAATTTGTGATTGCTCAAAAGTATTTTCTCTGCTACATGTGCTTTGAACTAACTTTTACTAGCTGCTTATCTCATGAAAACAAGTATTTCAACAATAAGTAAACAGAAGCCTATTATATTTTCAATGCTCCACTTGTCAAGCACATTTCAAGAGCTGGGATTTTAGCTTGGAAAATCACAACATATGCACAGCCTTATCCTTCAAAACAATGACTGCAGCTGAAACCAAGAGCTGGTCCTGCAATTCCCCCCAAACCTGAAGGAGACTGAGGAACTAACATGGCACTTTCTGGAGGCATTCAGCATCAGAGACCTCAAGCTCGGGCTGCAGCAACCCTTCCTTCCTGGCTTCTCCTTCTCTACCACCAGACAAGATGAGGTGAAATATTTTTGCTCTTTCAGCTGCCTATTGAGAGAGTTGAGAGAGCTTCAGGAAAACATGAAATGTACCTAATGCCCAAAAGCTATGAAGATAGCAGGAGTTGTGCATTCTGTATTCATTGTGTCCACTGTCAGTGGGCATCCATCTTCCCAAGCTTTGTTAATCTCACACCAGGTCTAAGATGACAGAAGCATGTGAAGGCCTAAACCTTAACATCAAGGCCTAAACCTTAACAAGGCAATTCTACCAACAAGTAATTAGTTTTTCTACCCCCTGGCCATCACTTAGAGCTTGCTTGTTAGCTGGTCTCTGTTTTGTGGATTAAATCTCCCTTCTTGTTGATTAGGCTTGAAAGTATACAAAGATTAGGCATTAAAGAACATCCTTTCTTAAGAAAATTTTACATATTCCATACTTTCCAACAAGCGGATTGCATTTAGCGATGATTGAGTTTTAATGGTGTTGTAGTCTACTCTAAAACAAAACCAAACTGCAGGGTGCCCTGAGGGCTTCACCTTACTCCATGGCCAATACCTGCCAGTGGCACGGCCTTGAGGAAAGCTGCCATGGCCTGGCGGGGGGGTGGATAGTTTACTCTCACCAGATTGTAGAGACATCTCACCCTCAACAGGCTGTGGTGAGGGCAGGGCCAGCCCAAGCATGGCCCTGGCTCAGGGCCCCTGTCAGTCAGGCTGGGCACCTTCTCCCTGAAGCACCTCTCAGCTCCTGCGGTGGTTGTGGTTCCCTCATGCTCCAATGTCAGCGCCATTTCTGCACAGGGGCAGTCAGAAAACTCATTTACAACCTGCGCCTCCCATTCCCAAAGGAGAGGCAAGGGTTGAGGAGAGCAGAAGCTCCCCACAGCCCAGTCAGCTGAGGAGCATTTATGGAAACACTCAATACATTTGAGGTTTCTTGGGTTTCAGAGTTACAGGCCCTGGGTTTTGCTGCTGTATGCCAGCCCTCGGTGCCCCTTGGAGAAGGATCTGGGCAGCATTAGCTTGCACAGATGCCGATGGTGCTGGAAGGCGAAAAATGAAGGGAGCTGCGGGGGCCGAGGGGGCTCAACTCTCAGCTGGAAAGAAAATGTCACATTATGTGAGGGAAGGCTGCTCAGAGAGAGAAGGAAAGCTGCTCCAGCACACACTCCAGGAGGTTCAGGACCTTTCAGATTTCCACATCTGGAGGCAAAACTGAAACTACTGTAAGTTAAAGGAAAAAAAATAGGAGGAAAGTAAAATAAGGTCAATTTTAAAGTTAATGTTCCTGGATCTTAAAATCAAAAAACCCACCTGCAAAAGATACTATACTGTATATGGTATCTAATGTAAGAGTAGCCAGTCCTGTGGAGTTGAAATTCTGAACCCTCAGAACTCTCCCAAAAATACCAAACGCTTGGGTGGGATGTGAGGAAAGAAATAGCATGTGAGGAAAGAAAATCATAAAACTACTGTACTCAAGAAGCAGGGAGTTCAGAAGGCAAACAGCTGAATGGAACAGCTTCATCATTTCTTTACAATGTATTTTCCTGGCACTGCTTTGTTCTGCACAAAGGTTTTTAAGTCTGAGTTCTTTTGTTCTGTATGTTACACCTGCTAGCATGGTGAAGTCCTGACTCATGATTAAGGGTTCGAGACAAACAAAAAGCAGTAGCTCCTGAACTTCAAGGCTTGTAAATTGTACACTGAAGAAAGCTGACTCCTGGACTCCTGCTCCAGTCACTTTAACACAGTCCTGTTTACACAGATGATTGGTATGTCTGGAAAGACACTATGCTACAAATGCTTCACCTCCCTTTTGTGGCTTCAGAAGCATCCAAGGACCTCACACACAGCGGGTTAATAAATTTGTCCTTACAAGCACCCTGACAACATCACTCTCATTTTAGAGGAAATTGAGGCACAGAGAAAGTTCCTTGTGTAGCATTTCAGGAGATTGTTTCTGTCCAGATTCTCAAGTGTCTTCCCATCATGATGGGAGCTAGATGGAGAGTTTGATTTCCATCTGATCACCTCAGTAAGAACCAGATTTTCACAAGTGATCAGCACCCAGTAGCTCTCACAATGACACTTGCAGACAGATTTTCTAAGTTCCTTTGATCATCTGTCCATTGCCTCAGTGGAGGCAGAGAGCTTTTGAAAAATCTGATCCTGTTAGTGGGTGCTGGGCACTTCTCAAAATTCTTCCTTAAGTGACCTGGCCAAATATGCAGACTAAAATCTGAGCAGAACAATTTTTCCTAATCCCTAGGCCAGTGATTGAACCTCAAGTGTATTCTTCCATCTTCAGCAGAGAAAGAATAGTTGGGGGGCAGCAGTCAAAATGCCAAACACCCACCAGTATCTGTGCCTGCCAAGAAAAATGCCCAGATACTTTTGGACAAACCAGACAGCCACATTTTGGTACTTTCCTGAGAAAGAATTATTTCTAGTAGCAGTGCCAATCTGGCAACCTGGTTTATGCTCTTTTCAGATGTACCTCTTTCTTTCTGGGCTAAAACCTTTGTGAACATGCCCCCATAACAGGCACACTCTCTCCACTCTTCAGAAAAAATCAGCAGCTATCCAAATACTGTCCTGTCTTCACTATTCTCAGAGAGCCAGGCACGCTTGGGCAAGACAACACTATTTTGTGTTACGATATTAAGAAGCAGTGATTGTGTCAGTGAAGATTCTTGTTTTCATTGAATATTTAATTCATTTTTGAACATAAGCAACCACTTAGATGCAGAGAAGGAAACACATGCTATTCTTGGCTAGACTTTATCTCTGTGGGAAGCAGCAGCCTCCTTAAAGCAGTCTCTGTACACTGTATGATTTAGCTACATTTATGATTGTCCTGAACCTCAAGCAAGGACCTGAGTACCCAAGAGTGTATATGTGTGCAAAACCCCCAAGCCCCAGCATGGATCCTCTATTTTATGACCTGTTTGTGTGGGGTCCATTTGCAAATTACAGTTTCTAAAGCCGTGAGCTAATGGCTAACTTATAACTTCTTCTTCAAACTGACTATGTTCATTCAGCTGCCAATTGAGATGCTGCTCTCTGTGTCACTCAGCAGCAGCTTGTTGGACTATCACAGGACTCTGTGTCAGAATCCAGCTATCATTAAGTGTTTTGTCTTTCCTCTGTCCCCAGCTTTCAGACCACCTCCCAAGTAAGTATTTGACCAGTCGGGCAATATGAAGATAAGGCACACATCACTAGTATGCTTTAAGGGAGCACAGATATCACATGGTAACATATTGAATGAAAATGTTTACAGAAAAATAGTTTTGTAAAACAGCTCAGACTAAGTTGTTGCTGATTGTTGAGCTCAAGCTTCAAGCTGTATAAGCCAAAAAACACAGCTGTATCTTTTCTAGCTGCAGCTAAAATCAGCAAAGTGTACTAGAAAAACCTTTTTGGGGGAGGGGGGTAGGGAGATATTCTCCTAACAGAGGATTACATCTAGAAGTAAGTGTGAACATTTTTCTGCTTTGCTGGTTCTGTACCTGCAATAGCACACAACATAAGTGATGATTGTGGTTTGTACTTTGATTGTTGAATGGCTGCTTTCACTTGATTCTGACATCTGCTGCAGTAATTATTCTAAATCTTGTCAGAAGCTGGACTTCAGAGTACTGCCCCAGTCTGATAATATAGCCTCAGCTTTACAAACAGAAAAAGTGAGGCAGGAAAGGATGAGCTCATGAAGCATATTTATGCAGGCAATTAATGGCACATGCTTTGATATATGTTGTGACCTAAAATTTTAGAGGGAATGTCACAGAGGAACTTGGTTTGTGATTAGTTGTACTGTGGGCCTTATGGTTTTGTTAGTAAATTCATCACTACACCTTTTCACTTCTTCCATCTTGTAAATTTTTCTTTATTTTAAATTCTCTTTTCCTGTCCAAGAGAAACCAAGGCATTTCAGTGAAAAATCTAGGGTCAACTGAGGGCCCGATCAAGAAGTCTGTCTTGGGTGTCACTGCCTGTAAACTCAAAATCTAGCAACAGTTCAAAGAAAGGTCTTAGTTCAGAGAGCAGTGAGGTAATCAGGACACAGCCTGCTGGTAAAGGACTGTGAGATGTGATCTTGGAGCAGAGGTACCAGAAAGGACTCGTGAAAAAGGCTGGCAGGTTTGATGTGTCCAGCCTGATGTGCCTTTGGAGCAAGAGCAAACAGGAATTCCACTGATGACAGGGAAGGACGCTGACAGTAAGCAAGGTTGATATGCAAAAGATAGACCCTTCTGTGCAATTGGCTTACTCTGGAGTCCAGGTCTTGGGACAGTAGGGCTGTTCCAATTTGCTTTTCGAGCTATACATATCAGCACTGACTTTTTCTCCTGGTCTTAAATGTAATTTATGGCTTACATCTTTTGTATTAACAAGATTGCACAGAGACTTAAAGGTAGGATAATCAAGTCCAGATAATCAGTCTCATTGTGAGATGCTGTTACTCTGGGAAGTCTGTGTTTCTGTCAAAATTTGTCAAGAAATGCACTCCAAGAATTGGGAAAGATTTCCTTTTAGTACAAATGCTTGAATTTTCACTAGGAAGCTGTTGTTTTGAATTTACATATTCTGAGAAAATGTTTTGCTTATAAATTCCTTCTTATTCCTTCGGGAAATAATTGGAATTATTTATTAAATATTATCACTTAGGATTGGAAGAAAATTCACTGTCAGGAGAGAACAGTCAGTATTTCCCAAATCATTCTTCTCTTTGTGCCCATGCAAACAATCACTTGAAATCACTGCCTGACACAGGACTTGTAAGAACCCAATTCCCCATTTTTAAACCAGACAAGAGAAATTTGTACTTCATGAAACTACAAAAGGCACCCTCCCTAAAATGAGTAGTGTTCCAGCCTTTACAGATTCACTCATGACAAAGCAAAACAGTCTCCTGACTGAATTTACACAGCTAAATAAATAACTTTTTAAGAGTTTAAATGTCATTGTGAAAGTAAAAAGATGAAATGTCCTGTAAATCATCTCTACAAAACCAGAAGTAGTTACATTATAAATAAACAGAGTTTGCTTGGTATTAGGGACATAGGAAATTCCATTCAAGAACAGACAAATGGCACATCTTGTCTGGTATCCTGCATCTGGCACAGGCCTATAACAGATGCTTAAAATACTTGGCTCCCTTGGTCCCACAGTCTCCCCTGTTCCACCTGCCACTAACATTATAAATCACAGTTTTCCTAACTTCTGGTGAAAGTCCTTGCCCTGCTCACTTGCATAATGTGGGAGGTGGAAGCAAGAGCCAAAGGAATATATTTGCCCTGTGTGATCGTTATTGCACTCTTTGGTACTGATTTTGCCCAAACTGTGGTTCTGACTGGTCCATAACATGTAAGGCATTGCTGCCTGTGCTGCCCATGTAGCCAGACAAAGCTGCTTGTAGGTGAGCACCATGCCTGGCTCCAGGGAAAAGGGCAGGGACCCCTTTTCATCCATATTTGCACACAGGAGGCCAGCACAGCTACCACTGGCCTGGTACTAATCAGCTGCCCTCTTTCTATCAAGGCACTGCCTCCTAATTGCCCTCTATTGCTCAATGACATTTATATCCTGATGTTGCTTTCTTAGTAACTTTGAAATTTTAACGCATGATGACTAAAATTTAAATTAGTTTATTGTTTATCCAGGAGAGTTCACTTTTGTCCTTATTCCAAAGTTTTTCAAATATGGTTCATCTACCCAGTGGGCCACTTAATGCAGGTTCTCCTCTTCAGGTGACTTATGCTTCTAGCCATTATCTCCAGTGTGACATGCCTGTATCCAACAAAACTGACTGTGACATTCTCCCTAACTAGAGATGTTACTTGCCACAGATGATCTCCGTCATAACCAGCGTTAAATTCAATGGTACAGTTCATTAAAGGTCTCTAAAACAGACAAATGAAAAATCAAAACATTCAAACTTAAAAAGTTAAAAGTTTTAATACCCTATTTATTAATTGCATTAAAGCCTCTCTGTATTCCCATGTGAAATATAATAGAATATTAAAAAGGTTAAAGAGAACTTATGACTATAGGTAAAGCAACCAGCCAGGAAAAAAAAAATTTACATTTGAAGGAAAAAAATTGTGCCCCTCGATTTGAGCATATTGTCTTTACAGTTGCTAAACGATGCTTTTAGAGACTGACCTAATAAATCTTTATGTATTTATTAATCAGGGAAAACTCAATCCTGATGGTGTGCAAGGGCTGTTGGATACAGTTTGATATCTGTTTTCTCCATGCTCAAGGATTTTCTGATTTTGGTTCCATCCTACTGAATAGAACATTCAGTGTCAAAGGTCTGAATCTAGAGCAGACGTTTGATCTAGCTACCCCAAATTTTGTACGAAGGACAAAATCCACAAGGGACAAGACTTGGCCACATCAATCTTCTTGAAAGAGTGGACATTTTAAAGCTGCTACAGTACCTAGGAGAAGTTTGCATCCTTTAACATATTCTAAACTGATATTACATTCAATGAGGTTCGGTATTAACAGGAGCTCTGGGACTTTATGTACTTCTTTCCTGTTTCACAAGAGCAATGACTTTCAGAATATTCATCTTATTCCAGTCAGGAACAGTTGTAGAGGTTTTTCAAGGCAGACAAATGAGTCAACCACTTGTTCCAAATAAATGAAAATGGTGTTCCAAGTTTCCTAGACAGCTTTAAAAACTACATACAGTAATTCAGCTGCTTAATCTATTATGTTCTACATCTCACATTTAAGAGGACACAAAATTGCTTGCATTTTATTCCAGATATAGGTTGTCCACAGCCACCTCATTTTGTCTCTGCTGTTAACATACATGCTGGCCACCTTGCTCGTGCCATTTCTAAAAACACAAGTAGCACTCTCCAGAGCAAAGAGAAACTGCTGAGATTCCCAGACAGCCACAGATATCCTAAATAATAGTGAAGCAAATGTCCTAATGTCTGTGATTGCATTAGCCCATTTGTTGAACAAAGGTGTTCATATTTTGCTCTGTGAGGAGAAATGTTGCAAACCTCAATTAATATATCCATTACAAAAAGGGCACGAATTACAGCTTTAACTGTGCAGTAAAACAGAACATCTGTGTGAATAAATAATTAAAGGGAGATATATGAAACTATAAAAATAACTTCTTTACTGCAAACCTTGCCTTAACAAGAAACATAACTCCTTCCTCCCTCAAGAAATCTGAATACACTGACTCATGTCTGTTTAAGTGTCATGGTAAATTTGTTCTTTTATAACATGTAGTAGTTTAGCTTTGAACTTCTGAGTTTTGGAAAAGGCAGAGCGGAAAAATGTTTTCATAGGAGAGGAGTGCACATTCCAGAGCTGTCGACTGTTACTCATTTATGAGGCAGAGGAAAAACTACTTTGGTTTTAGCTTTGGTTGATGCAATTTGTTGTCTGGTATTTTGTGATAAACCAGAGCTTACACTGTACACTGAAGTACTTCAATTTTCTCTCTCATCTTTCCAGCTTTTGGTTGTTTAAAATTCTGACCAAGCTTGAAATTGACTGCTGTTGAGGAGAGAAAAACTAGTTGTGTACAACTACAAAGAATGATCCTTTGTAATATACAAAGTTGTCCAGTGAGAAAATAACACAGTTTTCTGTGAATTATAGAGCTGCACCAAAGCATAGGCAAGGAACGCAGATGATATAATACATAAAAACAGAACAAACCAAAATATGAGCTGTTCATGGTGCCTTTGTAACCTGAGCAACAGTTTTAAACACAATTTTCCCTGCCTGTTTCATGTTTCTTTCATGTATTAATGTCTGATTATGTCAAAAATTTTAAAATAAGAAAATAAAATAAACTCTCAGTAGCTTGTTTATTCAAGTCAAAAATATCTTTTTGCTCTCCTGCCTTTTTGAAGGCTATTAACACACATTCTTTCTTCCTTCTCTTTCTAGAAAAGAAAATGCAGATTGTCAGAATCCTTCAAATTTGATACTCAGCACTGTTGTGATCTCTTCATTACTGGATGTGGAGTCTGGACCTCAGAATTGATATAGTGAAGTACTCCTCTATTAAACTGAGGTAATTTTCTGACATAATTAATGAAAAAGTCTAATGCTGAAACAATGCAATTAACATGCCTAAGTTCCATTTCCTAAGAAAAGTTACTGCCATCAAAAAGGATCTATCTTGTCAAAAATCTTCAGAGACAAGAGGTAGAAAGTACATGAGAATGCTGACCTCTAGGCAGAGATGAGAACTTCTCCATTCACAAAGCCAGAAGATGTCAGGATATTCTGGGAGAGGGAGGCTTTGCTGACAACAGAATCTTTTCAGATGCAAATTGAAATCAGTTTCTGCTCATTGGGATAGGCATGCCTACAGTGGTTTACTTCATAAGTATGACTCACTCAGCAGGAAAGCCCACCAGTCACTGGTCAGCAGTGTCACGTTTTCCCTGTTCAGCATCCCTCGATGCTGAACAGCAGTTCAGCATCACAGGGATGATGTAGGCACAGTGTGTTACAGGAACATGCAGCTGACGATGCAGACAGGATGGCACTCAACTGTAGAATTGTAGTAAAAAAATACAACCTAAGCAGGTGGCTCTGAGGCTTGCCCATAAGCATGCAGAGCTATAATTAACTTCAGAACCAAGCTAGGTAAAGATGATTTTCAGAAAGTATCTTTTCCTTTCCTGGCACACCAGTAACCAAGATACTGTCAGTTTTAACATATTCCAAATTGAATCGATGAGGTTGGTATTAATAGGAGCTCTGTGACTTTCTGTACTAATACATAGGGCACTAATAATTCTGTACCCTAATAGCATTGCACAACATTCATAGTATATTAACATGAATCCTGAAGATTTAAATGGGTTGTCATAAAATCACCACTCCAGACAAAAAGAAATAAAATGCAGAGCTGGGAGCACAGAAAAATCAGCTAGAGGATAGATATATCTAACAAAGCTGCTGCAGGCTCCATGTTTGCTTTCAAAGTACTAGAATTCCATTACAAAACAGTAACCAACATGGAACATAGTTCTTTGAGGTCATTTAAAGCTTGTCTGTTAAACAAATGATACTCCAGTTTTATTTTTTTTCCAAGGCTTCATATTTCTTACATATTTTCAGCAATTTTTGTCCTATCCGTCTCCTAAACTGGCACATTGGACTGCTGAGAAATTCTTTGCTTAAAGCCAGAACTCTGATTTCAATACATTTCTGTTATTAATATTCCTTAAGTTACATTTCAGCTTCCAGTCAAGGTTTGCTGCACCAGTTTCTCTTTTGATGCGAGTCCACTGTACAGTACCTTGGATTTCAGCTAGAATGCACACCATGTCATATGAGCAGTAAAAAAACAATATAGCTCAACTTCCCCAAAGTAGGTTGAATCAAGAGTGTTAAGGATAATCAAAACCATATTTTTACCAGCAAGCAGAGCCAGTAAGTCATTGAAGCTATACAAGTATATTCATGTCCACATTGCACTTCATTAGAATAAGAATCTCACACCCAGGAACACAAAAATTCAGAATATTGAATAATTGTGGAACCAAAAAAATGGAATACGATGGTCTTTGCATGAGAAGTGCATCATAAAATGGATTCCAGTAAAACAAGGTGATTCTTCAGACTTTGTATAAACTTTTTTATGCCTTTCTTAGCAGACACTGGAAAACGTGAAGGACTTTTGTACAGAGCAGTATTACTTACAGAAGAATTTATTACTTACAGAAGAATTTATTACTTCTTTTCTTCAGACAAAACTCACTTACATATTAATTGATATACAAATACTTGCAAGTATGGAAGTGCATGTATGTTTCCAGCAAAGCCTGTCACTGAATATTTAAGACCACCTGATAGTCTGTGGTAATGTCAATAGATAGTTGCCAGTCAATTTGATGTTTTATGTCTACAGGTTATTCTACACACGAGAATACCTCTGTGTAAATGCAGCAGTATGTTTCTTATAGATGTTTATATGCAAATCTTTACAGTACTTGTGCCTAGACCAAATCTGAATTGACTGCTGTCACTGAAAGCAGAATCTGTCTTTGCACAGTTTCTTTCATGTTTATTTTTTATTTTATATACTGGCTTTCTTTTCACTGCTAACTACAAAGGCTGATTTATCAATATAAGTGGAAATTACCCAAATAGCAGCCAACATAGAACAGAGTCAATAGCAGCAATTCATGAAATTAAATTTAAATTATTTAGTCAAAACTAAACACTTTCCTTATCTCAGAAAGGTAGCACTGCCAAATTCAGCCAACTTGTGGCTACCTGAAAAAGGGAAAAATTTGATCACATATGCCTGAAATCACATATTTTTAAGTTGTTCTAGCCACAGTGTAGGCATAGCTTAACTGAATGATTTCACCATGCAGAGTTATTTCCCATGTTCCTTTGTTAGTCCAGTGGTGTAAAAAAATTCAGGAACTGGAAAGTCATATGATCCATAGAAAAGAGAATATTGTAGTTTCTAAGAAAAATATTTATTACCGAGTAAGCTTTTTTGATTTATTAAATGATAGCTTCCCATCATAGTGGTTTTTGATATGGTGCTTGAAACCACAATGATTGTAAAAAGCCAGCACCTTATTTGTTTAAAGGCACTCACTTGTGTTTTTTCTTAATATCAGACCACGACAATGCCAGATTCATAGAAGCTTGTCCAGGAATACGTTTTGAAAAATTATTTTTTTCCTAGAGTGTCCATTAAGCCAGGGCAGGCACTGTGTCCCAGTCCTAGTCTTCTAACATTAGATTTATAGGATGTTATAATTAACAGCAGGTGATGGGCAGCACTACATGCACAGCAAGCAAAGTGAAAAGATTGGCAGCTAATAGCTACTTGTGAATCATCAAAGTTTTTCGTTGGATAAACTCAGTAGTAAACCTGATAGGTCTTCTGGCAGTTGTTTTGGGTTGGGTTCTTTTTGTTTGGTTTGGTTTGTTTGCTTAGGTTGTTCTTTTATTCCACCACCACCCTTGATCCTTTTTCATATTAAAGATTAGGGACCATCTGTTTGTTTTTACAGTTGTGTAGCTTTTCCACTTCTGCATTTACTATCTATAAAGAGACAAATTATGCTTCCCTACTCACAGAGGACTTAGAGGATTACAGACAAGTCTACACAAAATTTTGAAACTATGCAGATTTTTAAGAGACACTTGTGTCTCTATTATTCCAGCTCTTTCAAACTTGTGTTCTGTACAAATAACAGGGAAAAAAAGGTTCAAAACACATACACCCTCCACTGCAATGTAAAGCAAAGCTGTGCTTCAGCTTAGGGCTAAAAAGGAGGAGGAAAGACCCTGAAACACATGAATTGGCAAAACAAAAATATGTCCCAAATGAATTTTCCTTTGCATTGCTAAACAAATACCATTTTTTCTTCTTCAGCTGTGGGAATATAAACAAGGCAAGGTATGTTGGGAAAGGCAGTGACTTTGTTTAACTAAGTGAAGGACACGCATCCCAAATCTACCAACAGATCTAAACTGCTATGAATAATTCTCAATGTACTAAGCTGATGTGACCATGATATTCATGAGCTAATTATATGTTGTAACATATTGATTATAACACAGAAGTATTTTATTGTCATTAAAAAAACACATCTGTTTTGGATAACCTACTCTATATTCTTATGGACACTAGTAAATACTTTAAATGCAATAACTGGTAGAAAGATACAAAAAATAAATACTTAAAAAGAAAAAAATACTTAAAAGAAGAAATATTTAACAAGAAAAAAAAGTCAGTATTCATGCTGTAGAAAGGATTGGAGATTTTTCATAGATATTGTGCTAATGCTAATAGTCCATGATTTCCTCTACAAATAACTCTTATACATTAAAGTAATTTCTGCTGAAGTTCTTTTAGTGTGTTTCTCCCCTCTTTTCATCCTCCCCACCTCAAAATACACTTGAATCAGTAACCTTAAAGTTCTTAGTGCTATTATATTATATTAGAGAGCAATTGCTATTATTCTAGATTTACATTACCAGGTTGCCAACAGGACCACATGGTGCAGTGGTGAATTTGTCCTACTTGCTACAGAGTTTGCACTTCATTAAAATCCAGACAGCAGTGCTTATCTATAGCTGAGACAAAACATGGCCCAGGGGAGCACTTGTTGCTCTGGGTACTTAATCAGAGGTGATGGGAAATTTTTCTTAGTGTTCCTGATAATCTCTAGGGCATCATCCAACTGTGAAATTTTGGTGTTACTGAAGCGGAAAGCAAGTTGCATCAGTAACTAGAACAGGCCAAGACATTTCTCACAAAGCACTTCACGACCTGGTGTCATCTGGCAAAGTTTCTTTCTCAGTACTTTTCAGAGCTGGAGCAGCAGTTCATTCCTGTTGAATATTTCACATGCATACATTAAAAGTCCCTTCTTTTGGCAATCATAAGCATATTTTAAGAAAGGTTCTGCACATTCTTTAGGGTAAATATCTTTTTAAAGGGCTTGAATCTATACTCAAAAAAAGTCTCTCAGCTCAGTAAATTTGCAATCAATCATGTCCTCAACAAGAAACTCTTGATTTCACATGGGCAGGGAGAAAATACATAAGACTGTCAAAATGCTTGAAGATTCAAGCACATAGCTTGACACAGCTGGAAAATTTCCCCTTTATAGAGTGAGGCTCAAAGATAATTTTTTAATTAGAAAAAGAAGAATCATTCCCTCCATCAGTTGCTTAAACTTAAGGTTGTGTTAGTGAAAAAATAAAACCTTAAAAAAAATTACACCCAAACAAATAGCATCTTCTTGTTGTGGTTGCTAGGCATAGGTTTTCAAATTCATTTATGTGGAGACCAAACAGAAGTGTGTTGTTCTTACTGAAGTGCTTCAGGATAGCTAAACTTCTAGTGCATAAAAGAAGAAGGAAGTTTAAAAAGACTGAAAACATTTTCAATTCAAAAGAAGAATCTTCCCCAACCCAAAGGACTATTCAAACATCAGTCAGGTCTCTTAGAAAAAGCTCAGTTATTTCAACAATGTTGGACAGAGCTGAAACTGACTCAGCAATTTTATTTCCATTTAGCTCTTCCAGGTACCTTTTTATTACCGATTGTAAATGATGAATTAACATTTATTTCACATTTTTATAAACTATTCATTAGTTTAGCCCTTCTTATCCTATACCTAAAGATTTTTTTCCAGCTATATTTAAAACAACATTATTTCAAGAGTTATAATACACACAAAATAATTGAATCATAAACAGTTATGGTATATAGGACAGAAGTTTACAGGCTAAATTTAAATTGACCAATATTTAGGTGTTCTTGCAGCATAGAGAACTGCTGAACAGATACTAATGGACAGGTTTATTGAAGCTCACAGAGAGAGCTAGCTGCAAGCTTCCTATTTCTTTTTTAGGCTGAACCTTGGCTCACAGTAAGTTTTTTTCTGATGAAGAAGACACTGTGTTACTGCTGGATGCTCTTGTTTTGAGTGTGTTGTACAAATTTCACTGTGACAGGAGCTAAATGAAAGCTCATTTTCTCAAATTACTAAATAGTATCATGAATTCTAATTAATTCTGGACATTTCAAAAAAGTTTCTCATTGTGATGATTAATACAAGCTCTCCATAATAAATTCACAAAGAGATTAACAATTTTATGAATTTAGCAAAAGTAACTGGATCTTAGCATTAATTGCCGCCTTGAAAGTCTATCCTAAACAAGTCATCATAATGCCTCAGATCCAAAAGAGAATCAGTTCTCTTCTTAACAGGTAGATACTTAGTTGGATGTAGGTTCTTGATACTATTTCTTCTAAATGAAAGTTCATGCTGGTATTGTGCTTTTAGAATGAGCTACATGTCACTGATTGAGTAAATTATGAAACGACATTTCTGGTGTCAGGGTACCATGCATGCCAAGGTCTGCCTTTCAAGTGCAGGACCTGGATGCAAAATCTGTATGCACACTCATGAGGCACATAACTTTCCATGAATACTTCAATGATCAGCAGCAAGGTCACGCACTGCTTATGTAAGTCTGAGTACAATTTTTTTGTGTCTCAGTTTCTTTGTGTGAAAACAGGCTGGTGATACATTCCTTAATATACGAGTTAGAATGATAAATTGGTTAGTGTTTGTGAAGTAATAGCATGTTGAAATCTGCTCAGCTCACCTCCCTGAACTCAAGGATAGAGCTATATGAATTCTCTCTTAAAGAACTTACAGTCTTGCTGTTCGAGACATCCATGTTGCTTAGATAAGCAATAAGATAAGGCTCAGCTTAACCTGCTGAACCTGAGATCTCATTCAGCTGTCTTGGTCTGTGAATGGCTGGAGTTAAAGCAATGTATACATTTCATACCAGGGATAGAATTAAGTATCTCCCTGATGCTTTGTTTAATATTTATGCAAGTTTACACATGCTTATATATAGAATTTTCTTAATGGGGAGCTAAAATCAAAAGTCACATAGAAACAATACAAACTGCACCAAATTTGGACTACAGAAATAAGGGAAAAGATGCACAAATAAATTACCTTAAACCTTGTAGGTGAACAGCACAACAAAACTCATAAAATTTCCAATTCAGCAAAAATATCCTTTCTATTTCTGTTCCCTTAATAAATGAATGAATACTACCAAGCCTGCTAGAGACAAATAGGGTGGTATGTGCTTGTCATGCTAACTAACATCCATATAGATACTAGAACACTTGCTATTATTGTGTCAGGAAAAAAATCTGTGATAGCAGGAGAACAAAGGAAATTCAAAGTCTCTTCAAAGATTATTATGCAAACTTTACAGATTTACTTGCACAGAATTACTCATATCACACCACCAAACAGGTGAGTATGCCTGCCCCCAAAACTCTGCAGATAAACCCTGTAGAAACAAGCTGTATCTATATATATTTGCCTGAGTTTAGTACTACATCTAGCTACAAATTTTGAAAGTTGGTTACAGAATATGCTGCACCTCAGACCTGATGAATTAAAATAAATAATTATGAATATAATTTCTTTCAAAATAAGTAAATCCCAAATTACAATATTTTGGAAATTAGTAGGAAAAAGAGCAGCTAAAGAGACCTGGATTATTCACAGACTTAGACAAGATGGAAAACAATTAGATCATCTATCCCATTTTCCTGCCAATGCAGCATTGTTTCCTGCAGTACATTTTCTAATGCTTAGTTTTTGAAGTCCCTTTAGAAGGGATATTCCAGCATTTCCTTTGGACACATACTGGCACACTGTCAGGCAGGTTTATCCTCCCTCTCTTCAATAAAGCATTTCTTGTCTCTTCTTACTTCATCTTCCACTCAAGAATTCTTCCTCCTCCTTAGTGCCAGAGCCTTTCAGGAATCCAGAAGGGACACGCTGCCTACAGGAACAGATATTCCCAGAATAGGATATTTCACAGTATGGAAACCTGTAGCAGACAATTTTAGGAGAACATTCTAGTAGGCTCCTTTTTCTGGGCAGGATGCACCTGAAAGGTGCTTAACCACCTTGGAACATTTTCAATTCTTCAGTATGAATTTTGGGAAGAATATCTGTTGAAAACAAATGTTGGCTGCCTCAGATCAGGTTAGAAGGACTGCTGAATGGACATCCTGCAGTGAAAAATGTCACTATGTCACTAGTGATTAGCCCCTTTAAATAAGTGAACATAAGAAAGAGGCCTGAAGAAAGCAGAAAAATACATAGAAAAACATTGGCCCAGTAGAGAATGAATACAAACCCATCTGTGCTGGATGGATGTGCTCAGGAGAGCATCACATCTAGGTACAATATTCACAGTCATGCTACAAACAGTAGCCCACAGCAACTCATCCCAAGCAGTTCTCTTATTGACAGAGTAGTTGTGGAAAAAGATTTATTACCACTCAGCAGGCTGTGTGCAGACTCAGCATCGTGAAATCCTGGCATGTCTTGGTAAAGAGATCCCTCTGCAGTTCCTGCAAAAGCTGGTGGTTCCCAGGGAACCCCAGGTCAAATATGGTCTAAAGGTTTTAGATATCTGAATAGTCAAGTCAAGACAGGAATTTAAGCAGGGTTTGCTGAGTGGAAGTGTTAAGCTTGTCAGATTGAATAATACAGCGTTTTAACCTGAGCAGTCCAAGTCTGCTGCCTTGACGACAACATTGTACTACAGGTCATGATAAGTGTCATTCTTGAACTAGAGGTTTAGCTTTGTCTTGAAAAAGCCTTGCCAGAATACTCGGGGATATTTTCTGAGAACAACAACAAATGTTAAATATCTTTTTGTTCTTCAGATTTGAGCAGGTGGACTTCGTAGTCATTGGTCTTGCAAAACAGCTTGCAGCAGGGAAGAATTAAGTTTCCATTATCTAAGTCAAAAGACTGGCCAGATATAAAACAAAAATGATGAAAGAATTTGGTTGTAATTTGGTCTGGGTCTTTGAAGGGATAGAAATATTCTTGGATGTGTCCTTTGTTTTGACACATTTATGTCAATTACAAATGGAAGGGCAAAGTTGGAGTATTATTTCCTCCAACTGCCTCAGCCACACTTTCTTCTAATGTCTCTGACAGAATCCCTTTGACAGTGAATTTCTCTTTTAATATAATTGTTCTTGAAGGTGTTTAAAGCATCCAAAAGAGAAAAAGAAATAGTTCTACAAGTAATTTGTTAAAATCTGGAAAGTATCTATAGCTTGTAACTTACACAAGGCAATGTAATTTTAATAAATCTTTTGCTGCTCTTTTAGAAAAAAAAAAGTAGAGATAGAAAAGCTGTTTTAGTAACTTATATAATTTAGAATTCAGAGAGCTAAATCAGTGTCTTTTCTTTTATGTTTTACTGAAACTGTCCTGGGTGCTGCTTACTTCAGCATCAATTTCAGGAATGAAAGCTAACTAGTGAAAATAAAGACAAGCACATCTGGAGTGAAAAAGAAAAACAGGTTAAAAATTAGATCTTTACATACTTCATTTGAAGAACAGTACAAGCATTCAAACAGGAGAAAAGCAGAGCAAAAGTGCTGTGAAGTGCAAGATTTTTGGCCTGAATTACTGAAAATTGGATGATCATCAACTGACATCCAATTTCTATTTTAAAACATAGGTCAGCCTTATAAAGGGGGTTTTTTAAATTTTGATCTAAGTAGAAAAAGATATACTTGTTGTTTTGAAAAGAGGGGGGAAAATTTAGAGTGTTTTGCAGTGCTGAATTATTAATTAGTAACACAGTAACCATTGGTCCCACACACACACAATGCTTCCTACTTCAGTGATGCACTCCCTGGGAGTGCAGGGACAGTGAAGCTCCATTGGGCGCATCTGTGCAGCTTCAATGGGTGGTAAATTTGGGGTTTCAATTAATTATTTTCTAGTAAACTGTGGAAAGGCAGTTCCTGGGAAAGCAGTAGAAAACTTGTCCCATTTTAGTGCGCAAGCTTCACCCATGCCAGAGAATGTTTTCGGCAGCAAATGATGAGGCATCCTAAACTAAATTTTAAGCTGCACCCTGACAGAAGGTGAAGAACAACCATCCACCTCTAGTGAAGGTTATGTTTATAGACAGGATTGCAGCTTGGGCAAGCCTTCTCTGGTTAGGGCTTGAGGCAGTAGCTTCAGGGCAGAGACAGCACAGTAACGCTGCAAAGACCTTAAGATCAGCTCAATATTTGTGGTGAGATTAAAAAAGAAAAAACACCTTCTATTGAATCAACAGTCACAGGAACTGTGAAAAAGAAAAAAGGAACAACTTAGACCTATGCATGGAAGTTACCATCTGTAGTATTTCCAGCTATTCAATCAAATGCACAGTTAGTCATAAAACTTAGTAAAAGAAGCACTATTCCCCTGAATAATCAGAGGGAAGAGAAATCTGAATCACAGGCTTTTTCTCTTATACAAGCAGCAAAACAGTCAGGTATTTGCCAACACTTGTATGAGGTCTATAAAATTGAAAAGAGGAGGAATTTTAGGTACTTGCACTATTTCCACTCTCACCCACAAAAATCAAAAGCTTATTTTTTTCCCAATACACAGAAATCAAAGAACTTTTGCATCTATGAATTTAGGAATTTGTCATCAGAAAAACTAACAAAAAAGTAAAACCCAAAAGCCCAAATACTGCACAAAAAGGCACCACACATCCCCAAACACACCACAATCAGTTTGGTAGGTAGGTATGAAACAGAGATGTAGGTGGGCAGTATAACACTAGTTAAAGCTATTTGATTTTGACCATAGCAAAATAGGTGAAGTCTGTTTAATAAGCCATCATCTTTTAGAACACAGGAGGAACATTTCCTTGAGATGCATTTTCGGTTTTCCTCTCATTATTCTTTAGAATGGAGAGGGATGATGCCTCCTTTTCTGTCTGGGGCAGATGGTTTCATAGCTTGAGCTACTACTTTGATAAAAGCAGAGGGGGGAAAAGCTTTCTAAGTCCAAATTCCCATGAATAAGCACATCAAGCATCTTCACAAACACTTCACAACAGCTTCCAAGCTTAGTGATGGCATTGCCTTGAAACAGTCCATTGAAGAAGATTAAATCAAGTAAATACAACAAACTATAATGTGTTTATAATATTTTTTCACATCTAAAATAACTTCTTTTTAATGCAATTATGTTATTCCTGGAAAAGACTCACTGCAGAGACAGATTACAAGCTGCTTCATTCCTTTCTCCTGTAAAAGGATCTCTGTTCACTAGGAAGAACTCTTGTAAGGCAAATGACTTCTAATCCAGTTGTAGGCAGCTTATTGACTCTGTATCACTACATGTGTATGAACCACCTTCCTTATTAATCCTTGGAGATTCTACATTGAGCAGAGCAATTGAAAACCCTTTGTGGATAAGCAGTTGTCAGTATGGGTCTTCCCAACAGAAGCCATCTTGACATAAATAATTTCCATTTAAGTTTCAATTGATATTCCATGCCATTTATTTCATGGACGTTGCCTCATCCCAACTCCTTTTTCTGCTCTACATCATGGAACCCAACCCACTAGAAGTACAAGCTGTAGCAAGCAGTAGAGACCATGAAACCTGATGAAAAGCTCACTGTTGTTTGTGCTGTCCATTGCAGCACCAGCTTAGCCCACAGAGCTTGGTCAGGTATTTTAGCAATGCTGTGAAAACCACAGCCCTCCCAGCTTTGTAGACAGCTACACAAACCACTGTCGGTCTTTGGGTGTGAATGATTGCTGACAGCACTGAACTGTGAGGTGCAGAAGGCAGTTTCTAATTATGGAGGTCACAGTCAAGTCCTCTAAGAAAAAAATTCCAGTGACTTCAGCTCCTGCACAAAGCAAACATACTGACTAATAACACTTGGTCTCCCTTCTCCCTCAGATATGACACTTAAGCTCTGTCAGCCACCTAAGAGTTGCTAAAATAAATATGCAGTGCTACTAGCGGGTACTATTTCCACTTGTTTCTCCCTCCCTGCCCCAATTCATGCTATCAAGACAGTTTCTCCAAATTAAAAAGAAACTCTGGGATTTTGACAAGGAAGGAAGACCTCAATTTTGTATCTGCTTTTTTAAATTTACCAAAGCATTTGCATTTACATTATGTAGTAATATTTGTCCAGTGAGTCTGACACGTGATGTTCAGACTCCCTCTTTGTGTTGTCCATGTGACATGAACACTGCACTCAAATCAGAGAGACATATTTTATCAGATACACTGCTTTCTTTAAGGGTATTTCGAGATGCAAATTCTCTATAAACTTACAGAAATATAAACATGCAGACCTGAACTCCAAGCCTGTTCTCACACAACTAAGTTGTCTTTCTTTCCTTTTTTCTTTTTTAAACTATTTTGGTTTTATCCCATATTTCATCCATGTTTCACAATTGTTGTACTTTGGAGATATGTTTCTTAAAGCAGGTTCCCACTTCCATGGCAAGGTCTACTGAACATTTCAAATTAAGGGCTACTGTTAAGCTATATGTAATTTTTTAGGTGATAGTTCACTTTTGTTTAATTGGTTTAGTAGGGAAACTCAGATTATGCTTTTCTTATGAATATCTAACAGAAAGATTCCAGTGCAGAAACAGCTAAAGCAGAAATGAAGATACATTAATATTTTTAAATTTATTTCTGCAGTTAATTCCTTAGCTGATTCATCTGATTTCTGACTGATTTCACAGGTCACTGGACTTGCCAACACATTTTTGCTCTGAGTCACTTCTTTGCCAAACCAAAGAGGAAGGAAACAAACTTGTCTTTCTTCCTCCACTGCTAAATACAAGACAGGGCAGGAAATAATTATGGAGAGAACAAAAGGAGTGCAAGTACTTTTACTTTCTGTGCATAAGCACACATGTACTCTTCCATGAAAGAAATAATTTAATGCATAAAATTTTAGCAAATATTTCAAAGCCAACAATACTTGACTGTTTAGTTCTGAATCAGTTCTTCTTTATGGTACTTTAAATGCATACCTCTGAAACTAAAGAGCTTTATATTCCAAGCTAGATCCTCCATCAGATGCCAGTGTGATTCAAAAATGTATCAATGTGACAATCCACCCTTCAAAGTGAAGAAAATTCTGCATTTAAACCAGAACACCCTCTTACTAGATACTCAGGTAGTTTCCTATTATAAATGTAGCCAAAGCATCACACTACAACAAGTGTTTCCTGACAAAAGGCAGAAGTGCTCTTGATAATGTGATAGGGACAGATTATACAACAGCTTTCACATCATTTATTGGGACACCGTTCACCATTTTCTATGGATACAAACCTTTAAAAACGTTAGCATTTATTTATTTCTACCCAGACTTCACTGTGCTAAATGAAACAGACTGGTTTTTTGGCATCTGTAAGACCTTAAATTTATTAAAGGATGAATCTATGGTAAGTTCAAATGCTAACTCAATTAGAGTGTTTACACGGAGTCTTTGCACAATGTTTATGACATGAAGTTTGAAATAAAATCCAGACATACTCTGTTTCTGTTTTGTACCACAAAGATTGCAGTGCAGCTAGGAAACATACTTCAGTGAGTCACATCTTGGAAAAGAAAAAGATAAATTACTAAAAATGCAATAATAGTCAGATATCTGGAAATAAACACTAACTGAGCTATCAGATTTTTTGTAGTCCAGCTCACAATCACTTCTAGTCCATGTTCAGGATACTGCTTCTGTTACCCAACTTTAAAAAAAGGGAGACAATCACTTCTGTTGATGACATTATATATGTAAGAAAGGCAACAGAATTAATTGCTGTTGCTGTCCTGTATTCAGCTGAGTAAGCCCGTAGAGTTGAAAGTCCAGTTTTTTACTATTTCAGCTTCTAGCTTATCAATAGCCCATAACATATAATTTAATTTAAATAGAGGAACTTGGAGCACCGTGCATACACAATGAGCCGGTGCTTTAGTCTTGCGAAGACACACAGCATTGTGCAGGTACCCCTGCCATGAAACAGGAATTAGCAGCAGGAATTGCATATGTACTTACAGCAGCAGAAATTGAGAGGCCAAACACCAATAATTCTCTTCATATCATATACCTATGGGGGTTTTATTGCACAGAGGCATTCATTACACATAAACATCAAAGGAAAAAGGAGAAAAGGTTGCAGAAAGTCATGAAAAACAATGCCAAAATTCAGGCACTTGATGCATTTGAAGTCTTACCTTTGCAATTCTAACTTTTCACTTCATTCCTGCTTTTTGGCCAGGGTAAGAACTGTGTAGGAAGTTGCAGTCCAGTGCCTCTGTAAAGCAGAGGAGTAGGGTATGTTCTACAAGCAACTTTCTGGCAGTGTTCGGCTCCAAATATCTCTTCCTCACCTAAATACATTGCCACAGTTGAAAGTTTTTGAGTTAGGCCTACACCCTTTGTCACAAGAAACACTGCCTTACTCATGTCCTCTGCCTCAAAGCAGGGCTTTCTTACATTGCAGAGGTTTAACCAGAAACAGGACCAAAGTAATCTTTAACCTGAAGCAACCTTTTTCAAAAAGTGCATTACTATAACAGCTGCTTGCTGCATGCATTGCATTTGCAAGTATATACTGTCACCTTTTCCAAGTGACTAGGAATATATTTTGAAGCAGAAGCAAAGGGAAAATATCCAATAAGTCATCTGATTTATTGCAGTAACCCTCATATACATGCAGTGTTAAAGTGATCATATGGTTGGCTGTAGAAATGCCATGTAATTCAGTTCAGTGAAAAGGTTTAAAGGATTAAGTGATACACATATGCTTTTGTAATTACATCAACATGTTTAAAAACCCAGTTTTTAAAAAAAGTGCTAAATCACTGTATAGGATATGCAAGCTAAACCAAAAGCCTCCTTTGGAGAGAAAAGTGAAAATATTTATTTGCCAAGTTAGATAGCAAAAGTTTTGGCACCTCTGAAGATCTTGAATGTGTCTACACGTAGGTGTGATTCAAAACAGTATACACACATTTCCAACAGCAAGATCTGCAATTCCTCACCATCCTACCAAAAATCCTAAAGGATTTTGATAGTCCGTACTACCTTGGCTGAGCCTGCATGTTCACTGGTGCCAGATGCCATTCTGAGCAGTTTTAGACTCCAGCATGGACAGCAGGACTTCGTGTCCAAGAAGTCCTTAATGCTGTGTTATTTGTGAGAGGTAAAACATGAGGGCTTACCTTTCTTTCTATAGTTTTGTTTGTTCGAGCTTGGGTTTTTTTGGTTTTGTTTGTTTGTTCTTCTAAAAAGAAATGTTTATTTAGTGTGATGTTTCCTGGTCTATCCATCTATTCCTCCCCTGAATAACTTTTGAGATTGCCGGGCAATTTGAAACTCATCCTGAAAGTCTAAAAGAAAGCCATATCCTTGCACAAGTTCCTGAAATCAGTGGGTGAGCAAGGGGTAGAGACACAACTTCGCATCTTCACAGACAGAAAGGCAGACAAGATTCATCTGTTAGTCATTCAGTTTGGCTTCAGAAAAGCAAAGAATGCAAATCCAGGAGAAATCAAAATTCATTGGTTTTGCTGCTAACATAGCAACTTAGAAAATCTTAATCTTGCTATCTTGGGTGATACATAAACAAACCCTTAGGGATCCAATCCTGCTTCCTTACTGTTGATTGAGGTAGGAAGGGAACATCAGTAGAAATACAGTGAGATAATACAGTTTAGGAACTTACTCTTGTATTCCACTCCAACACCACATCTTCCAAACATCAGACTGTTTGGTTGGGTTCTTTTGTGCTTTGTTTGTTTGTTTTAAAATGTCACAGGACAGTTATATGTTTCAGAATAATGAATTTTTCTTCAGGGAATATCTGTTTGATGAGACTATTCCTCAAGGACCCAATTTAGACTAATGATACTAACTAAATAGCAAAGATACACACATAACTCACTTTTAGCCAGCATTCTGCTTCAGGGTGATCTGAATGGCAGAAAACCAGAATTCATTACATTTTTCATTGGCTTAACTTGTCTTGTAAAATCAGGCTAGGACTCCCTTGTGGCTAACTCTGACTACAGCTCTTGGGGTGCTGTACCTGTCATCAAAAGGTAATTTCCATTAACAATGCAGATATTTTCATGGTTAGGCTGTAGAATGAACAAGGGAGAGACAGGGATAGGTTGGTCTTAAAGGAAAAAATCTCTAGAATAATTCATTATGAAAAAAGCAGACAGGCATAGGAGTTTATATCCCATTTTGAAATTACCTTTTGCTAACATTAGTGACTCACAAAAAATTGCTTAAGATTTCAGCCACATGGATGTTACACTGGTTTTGAGCATGATGGAAGAATTCACCAACTTCAGTCCATTAGGTAACCTAGTTTTGACTTGGGTTCCATGTTTCCTTGAATAAAATTACAGTGATCTACCACAGCTTTTGTCCTGTGGGGAAAGAACTGTTCAAAGCTGTTTAAGTGATCTGAATGTTTTTTTCCACAAAACTTCTTTTATAGCTTTATTAGGTTCTTGTAAACCCTCTGAAAAAATATGAACCCTGATCATAAAAAATCCTGACTAGAAAAAGATGAAATAGGGCTTTTTCACTTCATTTGTACTAAAGTGTTATCTTCTACTCTTAACAATGTGTTTGTAATCAGTTTGTAATCAGAATTTTATTTAAGTAGATACAGACTTCAGCATCTGATATTTGATCAAAATATCAGATGTCCTTATGGACATACATGAGGACATATATTTCAAAGATTTTTGCCTCGACTCAGTAAGGTAATGCTCAGGTTTGCATTTTAAGGGCCAGAAATTGCCCTTACAGGTTTAAAAGCCTGCTTGCAGATGGATTCAGCTGCAGCTGGCTGCTAAAAAGAACGTGCCTAACAAAACATTTTGTCATTTAGAACTTGAGCAAAGAAGCCTAAAGACAGTCAAAAAATTCAGATGAAGATTTCTGGATTTTGTTTTCTACTACTAGTATTTGCTCAGAGAAACAGACTTACCAGAGAAGCTGAGTGAAAAAGTGGGTTGCCATGTTAAGAACACCACTGAATATGGCAGAGCCAACATGCACACCAGACTGTTGCTATTATGCTGAAATAGCCACATTTCTGTCTAGCTTGCCTTCCCATGCACTGTCTGCATCCAGCATCCTGCCTCAGTGGCATATGTGTCCCATTGAATTGATTAGGAGGAATGGTAATTATTCAGATCATCTTAATTATTTATTCTTCTGCAGTGCACATACTCGTGCCTGGTCCTTCCACTGCTCACTCACCGTCAGCAACAAAATTCAGCTAGATTTCCATGTGCAAATTCTTTTGAATATTATCCTCATCCTAACCAAATGTGCAAATCAAGGGCACATTACCTGGGTATAAGACCAGTGTTAACATAAACACAGAATTTGTGGAAGGAGAAAAGCCTGATGATCTATCTTTTTGAAAAAGAATGAGCGCTTTCCACTGCTTGTTTGTTTTTCCTCATGCAAAACCTTCCATTTAGCAACACATTTTAATCTGGAGGACAAGTTAAAGCACTTCAGATTTGTAATGAAGCAGATGACAGAAAAACAGAGCAACCATCATTCCGATCTACATGTCCCACAGGATGGAAAACAGATGGCAGTGTCCAGCGAGGGGACTGTGTACTGAATTTGAAAGAAAAGGTGAAGGAATTATTGCACTGTTGGGGGACGGGGGAAAGCCTTGCCTGAGAATGCTGTACACACAGTAGATACCTGAAAGCTTATCACATATTCTACTATACTTACTGCTATTGAAATACCAGATTCTATGTTTTGGCTTTTTTATCTAGTCCTACTCAATCTTAGGGATTAAGCAAAATGAGTTAGTAACAGAACACCTTAAAAAATAGTAAAGTATCCTTTAAAACATTGAAGTCTGCATATTTCGAAATAAACAGTTAATCACTAGAGAATGTAGTCAGATGCAGAAAAGTAATAAAGTGGTCATCAGCCTATCATAAGCAGTATTGCCTCTTACAGGAATACATACCTTTCCTTTTAACACTGTCAGAGGCCCTTCTCTCTTACCTTTGTAGCTTAGAATCTTATCTGCATCCACCGCAGGCATATTTCAAGCTTCAACATTTTCAAATATTTGCACTAAGTTCTTCAGCTTTTACTAAAATATGGAAACCATCCACATAAGGGGCCTGTTCAACACTTGGCCTTCAGGTAATGCTCCTACTTTCTTGAAAGCAGAACTTTGCTTAAGATGAGGCAGGTATAGACACAGTTCACAATATCCACAATATTTGGTGCCTTCCTGCCAGAGGTTATTTAGAATGAAAAATAGAAACAGGAACTATGCTCTCTAAACTAAGTCTTTAAAAACAGAGACTTTGTAATTATGAATGCCTTATTCCTCATTACAGTATTTTTTGCTATCAAACTCAGAATGGTAAAATGAAGGAGTTGGGTGGCATCAAATCAAGGCACTTCAAGAGCCTTTGGTGCAACATGGCTTTTCATGTTATGTAAATCCACCTCTATAGTCCAGAAGAACATGGGAAACACCAGACAGATTACTCTGCCTATAGGCTGGTAGGAGAGATCCCTACAGAGCAGAAACACAAGATACTTTCCCTGCCAGGCCTGGGAAGAGACACACAACCACAAGTAGGTTTAGCTCCCGGTGCTCCATCTTCTACAGTCACCTGCTGAGGTAGCTCTGGTAGTGTTTGTGAGGTTAATGTGCCATTGAAAGTTATAAAGCTGCTGATAGTTTTCAAAAGTATTTTTGTTCAAAACTTACTACATTTGAGTTACATTTAATTCATATTTTTCAGGACTGTTTCAAGCCTTCGTGAAGTATAAGGTTCAAAAGCAGATTTACCAAATAAGATTTGTAAAGTAAAATTCTAATATAATCCCTCCCATTTCAGGAGAACTAACCTTTATAACATCTCTGCCTTTATTTTATTAACAGATACAGGATGGAGAAAGTGTATGCATGTATGGTATAGAGCAGAGGGATTTTGGCAAATTAATTCAGAAGTGGTTAAATGCTCATCCTACCTTCCCTCCTTCCTCCCCTCCCCCAAAAGTACAAAACCAAATCACAGCACTTTTTAGAGGCCTAAAGATTGACAATCATTCCTCAGTGGTATTTTTTCAAAGTATGGTATGGCAGATATGTTATCAGCTCAAAGTTTAAAATATATATATATATATATATAAATACACACACTCGTTATTACTTTTTCCCCAGAAGAATGACATTTAACAAATATAAACCCACTTCAAAAGACTTAGTGTTTCATCCTGGTTCTGAAATTCATATTTCCATTTTCACTGTCTCCTTAAGTGTGACAGAGAAAAAAAAAAAGAGTATTAAAAATATAGCAAGAGTCAAGAGCACTTACCACTTGGAAGAAGGAGGTGTAGCAAGCTGCAAACAACTCCAAAATGGCCCCACTAGGGCTGTAACTTCTTGGCTCTACCAATAACGAGGACAAAGCCACAAAAAGAAGCACAGTGGGGAGAAAAATTCTTGTTGCTGTTTTGCCAGCTTTCAGATATGGTATTTTTCATTAAGAATTAGATGTCCTCAAGAGACTACATGATTTTTGCATTTAGAAACAAAAACAATGACCCCAGATCTTTTTTTATTAAAACATATTTGCATAGAAACGCAAGCACAAAGTATGAAAACAGTCCTCCTGCATCCAGCTCCTGAACCAGTGTAAGGACAGGGAGATGGAAATAATACACCATACTTAACAGGCTGTGGGAAGGGCTAAGTGAGACAACAGGTGTACCTCAGTACCAAGGAGGAGTTAGCAAGTGTTTTCCATCATCACAATTCTTCTAATTTCTTCCTGCATCTTTGTTTTTCATGGTCTGGTAATGTTATTTATTCGGTATCAAGAACATTTTTTAGTGTTTTTCAAGTGCTGTGCAAGTTCCAAGTTACTAAAATCGTTTAAAGCTAGTTAATATCTGTACAAGCTTCTATAAGCTCCCGGAAAGTAGCTGAAAATTATCTCTTAAGACAAAACTGAGTAAAGTTAGGCCTAATTTCATGCAGGAGTCAGAACACTTGCACATTGAGAAGTGGCTGGTAGCCAGCTAGGAAATGAACTTCCAGTGCTTTGGCTAGTTTGTGTTATCTGCCCATACATAAGCACTGTAATAAACATGAGATGATTTCTCTCTCAGCCAAAATAAGGAATAATTACCTCTGACTTTATTTTTGGAAAGCAGGAGTAGATAAATCTATTAGCATGGACAATGTAAAAAAAAAAATCTCAGGTTATCTTACAAAAAGTTGTTAAATTGCGTGTTAGAGAATATAATGGTGCTTAACTGCAACACACATACTTTGGACTGAAACTGTAACCCTAAAACAACCCCAGAGCTGCCACCTAAGCATGAGGAGACCTAAACTTCAAAGGTGCCTTACTTGTAGAACTTCCTTCTGTGATGAAGCCACTTGCCTAGAAGAACATGAAAGACAAATAAATTTATTAGGAGAATAGTGATGCTTGAAGTTTGAAGTTAAATGAAAGTAAGAACATATGAAGAATAAGAATCTGTGTCTTGAGAAAGGCTTATTCCTACCATGTGACTTTGAGAGGGTGTTCCTTTAACACAAATAAGAAAATTTTGCAGGAAAATATAATAAAAGGAGATCAAAACTTGTCACAGAAGTGAAGCAAACTTTGGAATCTGAAATAACATTTTACCATGAACATTTCCCTATCCTTACACTGCTATGCTAAGAACATGCTTGAATTGTGGAAGTTAGTCACATTTATATGAATTCTATTTTACATTTCTTGCATTGAACCTGACCTCTGATGGCTTCAGACATGAAATCTGAAGTCAGTCTTCCCTTTCACTTAGCCTCACTTCTTTCAGAATGACTCAACAGAAAAGTTTGTTGCTTAATGCTGTTCCATAAAACAGTTAATCTAGACTTGACCTTATAAAGCCTGACCCCTGTACATCATACTTCTGGCACAGATCTGATCCCATGCACATAGGGCTGGCTATTAGTGATTTGCTTTAGATTTCCAGGGACTCAGTGCAGACTGGAGTGAATTTTTTTTTCTTCTAATTATCCAGTCCAGAAAGAGTAAGGTGAAAAAATCAAATAACTCTCATGCTGATCTCTGCACTAGCCTTGTTTACACAATATTTATGGTCCTAAAACAATAACTTTTTCAGGTCAGCAGGCATAAGGCAAGGGTACTTCCAGTCACTCCTTCTGCCAACAGAAAGTCATGCAGAGAGGACTCATGTCAACATGCAGGAACTCAGTCCTGATAGATAATCAGTACGTACAATTTCCTCTGAAGAAAGAATGAAAAATACCTGCAAGATGATTGTAACAGATAATTAGTGTACCCTAAATATTCACCTTGTATGCATATGATAGAAGCTCTGTAGCTCAGCCTTGTTACATCTAGTCCATAACCCTAAACAAAAATACTGAATGCCTGGACCAAGGTGCTTATATCTGTGCTTAGCCATAGCTGAGCACAAAAATTCATTCTCCCAGTCTCTAGAAAATTTTGATGCTCAGCATCTCTGAAATGAAGCCAGGCTTTAGGCAGTGACATTTGGAAAATGTTGGCCAAAGCTCTGTGGTTAAGCTCTATGTACCTTGATAAAGAATTTTGTAAACATGGAGCAAACAAGCAATCATTGTTTGGGCTGTAGGCAGCAGTGCTTGAGATATGCTCAAAGAAACATTTTGATTGGAAGGACATAATACCAATGCAACATTATCTTGAGGTGGCTGAGGGGGTCCACCTAATGGCTGATAAATGCAAAGGCTCATAAACCTGAGGCTACTTGTTCCTGGTTGCTGTATTTTTAAGAATTACAAGTTTTGTTTTCCCCATTCCATGGATTAAACATGCAAAATCCTTTATACCATATCTCAGGGCTTAAATAGCGCTTTTCCTGATATTATAGGCAGCACTATGAATTGTGAAGAATTTTTGGAAAATTTAATAGAAAAGCAAAAAGCCCAGACACTCTAAGTGTACCCTACTTACTTGATAATTGACCCTTTTCTTTCTCTTTTGCAGCACATGATTTTTTCCTTCTAAAGTTCTTTAGGGATTGTTCTGGCAAAAGCAGATGTTACTTTACAAAACACAGCATTTACTAGTTTTTTAACTCAAGACAGTACTTTTCTGTTGGCTAATTGCCCTAATTCATGACCACTTACCACAATCTTGGTAACAGTGATAGTAAAACTGATAACATTTGTTAAAGACAAGCTTGCATTCACAGAGTTTCTTAGCAATCTTTTATTTAGGTTGGTTTCAGTTCTCAAATTGTAACTTACTTTTCATTTGAACAATCACTGATAATTATAAAACTGATTTCAATTTTTCTTCTTGCAATCAGTCATTCAGTCTGTGGGCACATATTTAGCTACTTCAAATTCCGCACACATCAGATGACTGGAACACACATTCAGAGGAAAGAGGGATTTTGGATATTTGGCTTTCCAAATGCCCAGCTGGAGACAGCGCAAGGCCAACCTTCATCAAGTATGGACCACCCATTTCTGAGAACAAAATGGCCTCAAAGTGTTTCAAACTGAGGATCAGACACTTTTAAAACAGGCATACTGTCATCATTTGTATCATGCCCAATACTAGAGTTACTTTTTTAAATAAAGTAAGGAAGGTGAGACATAAATGTTCATTACTTCTAAAAAACAGGTGTGATTTTCTTTTTGTGATAGTCATGGATTGCTCTGCAAATTCCAGCACCTTGGTGTCATCAATAAAGCAAGACTGAAATCTTAATCAGACAAAAGCCTTTTTTTCCCCCTGCTAGTTTAAGCTAGAAAAAGAGGAATAGAAGGGATCCATAATATATGAGCAAAACTATCTCTAAATTGAGTGGTTAAAAATGTTTCCATCAGGCATCAGTAGATGGGTCTTTAAATGAAAGCCAAGTATTACAATGGCATCTCTTTTAGGTCTTGCATTCCAAGAGAAAAAATATGAGCCAGATATGTTAGTCTGTGTTGACATGTAAAGTACATCGCTCCCATTAGAAGGGCTGTTGTGGATCTGAATGACCCAAAAGATGCTCTGTGGCTCAACTGAATACCAGAGAACAGAAGCGTAAATTAATTTGGACACGGATAATTCAATTGTAGTTATTGCACTTCTGTATCAGCCTGTATGTAAACTTCCACCAAACAGAAAGCACCTGGAAAAGCTCTGCTAAGAGGGCTTGATTCTATGACAGCCTACTTAAATAGACAGCCAAGAAAGAGAGACATTGTCTTGTTTTTGCACTACAGCATTGTTTTTAAGATTGCCTCCAAATGCCCAAATTTACAATTAGAAAGCATTCTCTACAAAGACAGCATATAATTACGTGCTTGAGGTTTTCAATATATGCTTGATGTTTTCAACACTCTTCAATTCATGCTGGTTTTCTTTCAGTGCTTATACCTCATTCTCCCCTGAAAGCTCTAAAACTGAAATTTTTGCATACACAAAAGCTTCACTTAGTTATTAACTTAATGTATGACATCACTTCCTTTTGTTGTTTATAAGCAAGAAGATTGTTCAGAAATATCCTGGATTTGTGTAATCTAAATTATTTGAAAAAATAATCTTCATTTAGACAAAATAATGTGAAAATAAACATGATGTCAAACTGATACTGATTTCAGTAGTAATGACAGTAATTGATTAACTTCATTCTGCTTAACAACACTGCTTACATTCTCCCTGCCTCTCCTTAAAGTCAATTATTTCAAGACTCGAGGGGTTTCTCTTATGCACATCTGCAAATTCAATGCCAGATCCAGATTCGCATTTTGGTGGTGAATCAAGCTGGCCTCAGTTCACCTAATGAGAGCCCAGTTCTTACCAGACAAACAAATTGAGGTGATTTAATTCTAGTGGGGTTTAACTGACATATTTACTTGCTTTTGCCATCTTTTTTTCTCTTCTAATGAATCAAACATATTACTACACACTGTTGATAAATTGAAAATGACAGGATAGAACAGATGAGATAGACATTAACAACTTTAAACAAAAGACGCCCAGTTTAACTCACTAATATCTGATACCACCAGTCCTTCAAAGGGAAGGTTACGTTTTTTTAAAGGATTGGGAAAGAGAACTAAGATTTAAGGATTTTTTCTTTTTATTTAAGCTAGGCATGCTAGAAATACTCAAAATTACTGCACCTTCAAAATTTTATGTCTCAGTAGCATACGCATACTGCTTAACTACACAGGTTACCTATATGTCTTCTCTTTTTATAAATGATCAGCACATCAATAGATAAGGAATTTACTTAAATCCCTGGAAAATGAAAAAGCTGAGACCTGTACACTAATGTATACTAATTTGATATGTATATGCAGTTGTTTAACCTCACTACAAAAATGAAGTCTGAGTCCGCTTTTTAGTACAGAATTGAATGATGCAAAAGAAAAAAAAAGACAATTTGTTACTTAGTGTCTAGTCATGACCTAAGCCAAGTTATGAATTGACATGAATTGGACTTTTTCCACCAATGGGAATGAAACTTGGCTGCTAACATTTCTATTCAAAGAGATACTTGACTCTACACAGAGCTCAGCAACAAGACCTAAGCTTGGCACTGCCAGTGACTTGCTGGGAACCTTCAGGCAAACAATTCTTTCAATTTTCCTTTGTTTTCCTAACTGAGGAAAGTTAGGTAGTAACAAAGTTGGTAGTAATGAAAGTTGGTAGTAACGAAACCTGAACACTTATCCTAGAAAGTCTTGTGGCTGAAAGTTGTCTTCAGCTCTAACCAGCATTACTACACAGCTGGCAGTGTTGGGCATTTCATTTTGTTGAGAGCAGAGGCATAATTTCATTTCTCTGGTTGGGGTATGTCAGCATGGTCCCAAAGGAAGCAATACCCTTTCCCAGCTGTTTTTAAATCCTGACTGAAAACCGGCAGCCTACCTGGTAATGCTGTTTCCAGTGGGCTTTTTACACCTTCACATACATTTGTTGTTATACTATTGATTCACAGGCTTTTCCATCAAGTGGAAATGAGATTGGGTGCTCATATCAGCAGTGTTGGTTTGCTGCTGAGAAATAGCAATTCATGAGACCTGAAGAGTGATCTTAAGCATATGGCTCATGTTGACTTGTACTGATCACTCCCTGAATTCTTTCATGAGAGGCGCTGAAATCAAACACTTGATCAGGCTGAGAGAAGCAACAGCATCCATGTGTAAGCCAAATCAGGATAACCACAAGTCACTCTCAGTTTTCTGCTGTAAAGAAAGACTTAATTAAAATATCGTAGAATTCTTTCTTGGTCGTGTAGAGCACAGAGTTTTCTGCTGATACCATTTGATGCAGTGAAAAAAGTCAGAGGACCAGTTTAAACTGAATGACAGGCATTTCTGCTGAGAAAGCAACAGCTGCCTCACAGACATTGAACAATGAGGTCTGCTTTGAAGAGCTAATGGAAGTTTATTTGCCCTGAAACAGAGAAAACCTTCAGTTCTGATTTTTTTGAAACATTCTTTCAATAGTTTAGCTTGGGTTTTGCACAACCTTTACAGAATTAAGCACTCTAGCAGACTTCTGCCAACAAAGGTTACTTAATTCCTCAGTAAAGGGGGAGTCTTGTTATTTAGATAAAGTAGCTACTGTAGTAGATTTGCAGATATGTTAAGAGTATTACAGGATCTAGAGGTAGATTTAGGAAGAAAATACTATAAAGCAGAAAAAAATAAACAGAGTACTTATTGAAACTTGAAAGACATTATGACATGTGATGTGATTGCATCAGATACGAGCAGGTGGAATTGTGTTACCTGCAGTGTATTGCATGTTGCAGAGTGACACTTGATCATAGTTACACTTCCCTTTAAAACAGTCACCTTTTAAATCTCCCACTACTAATTACATTGGAGGAAGAAAACAGAAGCCACAGGGTTCTTCTGTCTGCAAACCGTCATATTATGTTTTCCTAAGTACCAGTATGTTACCCACAAATTTTTGTCTGAAATTGGACTGGTGAATTCACCTACCCTAGGTTCACTGTGACAGGACAGCAGCTGCTGTTACCAGAGGAACCACAGCAACACAGACTATTTAGTCTAATGCCTTTGCTGTGGTCATAGGGTCACTTTGCAATAGCCATTCTGGAAAAAAATTTCCAGAGTCAACTCAGTTTCCATTCCTTATGTGAACACAATCTTTCATTCTGCTTTACTCACCAAAATGGAAGTATTAAGTACTTCACCATGGTACATTACAGCAGATGGGCTGCCTGTTGCTGGTTGATGGCTGACTCTGCATGCTTTGAAACAAGGCGTCAGGCTCTTGTCCATGCTTTACATAGAAACCTCACCTAAATCACACATCTGTGTGTTTAACTAGCGATATAGACACTGGAAAGACACAACCAGTCTAGATTTTTTCAGTTTGTGAAAGTTCATCTGTCAAACCAACCTCTTGAACAAATATTCTGAGATTTTGTTGGAAAAAATTACTTGAAATGTTCCCCCAGCACTCTCAAAACCCTGTATGCAAATTTGGTCACTTTAGAGACTAAACAAGTGTTTTAGCAGACTCAGCTGCAGAGGTTTTATTGGCAGGTTATTAGAAGCTGCAATTTTTTTAATGTAACTTCAAGAAAAATAATTAGACACTTATGGGAGACTGACAATACTAAAATACAGAGGAAGAAAGAGACACTTGGCAAAATACATGAGCAAAACACAGAGCTGGTTCTCCTCAGAGCTTGCTTTGCATAAAATATTTATGATCTCCATCGAAGTCCATGGATTTGCAAAACTTTGAAGAGGAGTCAGTCGATGTGTTTGCTGCACAAAGTAAATGCACAGGAATTCTTTCCCCATATTCTTGGATGATGTTTTGCTACTAGAAATTACAAACCAACTAAGCATTGAAAAGTGCTTTTCCCTAACACCACTGAATGGCCTGGTTTATGACTTTTGTTTTGGGATGACAGCAAACTCTGGAATCAATCTGTTTTTAATGTAAGGTGTGATCTATCTTTTTTCTCTACTAGATATTTATTACGCTAATAATATTCCTTTGGTATCTCAACATCCCCATTATTTGACACTGTGGATATCTGTCAGTGTATAAATATTTCATGAACCTTGTAGATACACATATAAATCAATAACAACTGTAAGAGAAATTCTGGCATGTGTCAAGTCAATGGCAAAACTTTCCTTGACTTCAGCAAGGATCAGATTTTGCTTCTGCCCTGTTTACAATGTATCTAGCAGTGTCACTGTCCTTTTAATGCCACCTGTCAGCAGGTGTCTGTGCTAGAAGTTCCAAATAACAACATTTGCCTTATTATCCAGCAAATTAAAACTGTATTTTCTGCTGGCTCACACTGAGCTTTCAGTCCAAGGTGGAGGTGGTGACATCTGCTCAAATGAGATTGCATACTGCTGGAGTGAATTCCCAGATCATTCCTTGGTGTGTTTGGAGCTAATAGAATCATAAACTGAAGCTGATTTGTGTTCTATATGGCCAGAGAGTTGTAATAAAGTCTTAGGATGGTTGGATCTTCCAAAGCCCCCTGCCAGTTATAACTGTAATTTATACCATTGACCTCATCTGAGCAACTGTCCAACACTGCGTTGCATCCAGTAGGTTTCTGTGCTGGCATGTGGCAAACACGTGAACAAATCATCTGGGTATAGAAATAATAATATTACCGAATATCTTGGATCTCTGGCACACCTTTCAGTCCAAGAGCTTTAAATAACTACACATGTTCATTAATATCTTCCAGCTTCCACTATGAGGTGTGTAAATATTAATATAATCATTCTGTAGATGGGAAGACACTAGCACAGAGCTGTTAAATGCCCTACCTGCTGTCTGGTATGACTTCTGTGGAAGCTGGACCCTGCATCTAACCTAACAAGGCTGTTTGTTGTGTGCTCTCAGGCAAACCAAGGCAGCTGAAGATAAGTTGACAACATATCTCTACATGTTCTGCCTAACGTATCCATCTTTTTCCAGTCTCAGAATTGGATCTACCATGTAGGTGATAAATGTCTTCTTGAAAACCACATTTCATTTCCTCTGCTGAAGATACTCATGTTGAATGAAATGGTGACCTCTGCAAGAATTCATCTCTAAGTAATGGAGAGTTCATCTCTGGGGGGAAATAACCCCATAGGGTTATCTTTCTCTAAAGAAGAGCTCATTTTAGGAGAATGAAATATTCATTTTCTCTTGTGATTTTTGGGAGTCAGAGCATATCTGATATTCCCCATCTTTGGTCATTATCATCCCATATCTATCCTCAGATATTTTTTCACTTCTTTCCCCAATAAAAATTCACCTGAAAATAGTGATATAAAAAGAGGATGTTAATAGCTGTGCAATTCTGTTGCTAGTTTTGATCTCTAACACAGCTATATTGATCAGTCACATACAAATCTGACCCATCTTCCTTCATCAGACCTCATCCCTGTCAAGTCCAGTATTAAATTAAAATAATATATCCTTTGTTTTACTGTTTTCATAAGCAAATATGTTATCTACTAAAACTGCCAACTATCCTACTAAGATCTGAAATATCTTTTTAATGTTTGCCAGATGTAAAACTTATCCCAGTCAATCTTGTACTATTACTGCCTAAGAAATTAAAGGCATTAACCAGCTGCTGAGGAGGGTAAGTAATTTCATGCTTTTGTTTGCATTTGTCAGTTTTTGAGGGAAGAAATGGCTTGTATTTTTCCAGTTTCCAAAAGCTAAATGTTCCATTTAACTCTGTGCTTGCATAGCTTTAGATTATAATTCTGAGGTCCCACATGAAATCAATAATAAAATATAAATTCATAGGAAATATTTAAGTCCCAAGGAAATTCAAGGCCAGGTTGGATGGGGCTCCGAGCAACCTGCTTTAGTTGAAGATGTCCTTGCCCACAGCAGAGGCATTGGAACCAGATGATCTTCAGGATCCTCTTCCAACCCAAACCATTCTAAGATTCTATGATCCCCCCATCTCCCTATGACTTGGACACCAGTGAAGGTGTTTAAGTCTGTTAAATTCTCCACACTTTGAGTCATGGAAACAGAGGACGGATTTATTTTCTATCACATACAATACAGAAATTTTCTATGGGTAAAGTTATATCCGTGTTGAAAGTTAAAAGTTTATAGATCACTTTGACTGACATATCACCAAGATGTTATCCAGAACAAGGGTGGAACTTACCTATAAAGTGATTTTACAACTGTTGTAGCATATTACTTCAGATTAACTCAGGTTAAAATACCAAGGATAAAAGTAAGTGGGCCTAACTCCTATGGAGTTCTCCCACATGCACGTAAGTTTGACTTTAGTAATAATTGTAGTTTGAACTCTAGAACGGAGAAGTTATATTGCCATGTTCAGATGGCTACAATATGTAGAACAATTTAGATTCAGCCACTCCATCCCATTCTATCAAAATCCTTCTTGCTACCTCCTGAAAAAGCAGACATCAGACTCAGTTCTATGTTTATAGAAAAGTAAAATGAAATGAATGAACTAATATCATCCTGAATTTATCTTAATTAATCTAAAATGATACACATCTGATTTAGACTTTAAAAGACCATTTCCATTCTGCTGGCCAGCATCTTACAATCCATATTTATTCAATATCTGTGCTTTCTACACATCTTCATAAATTCAGATGTATTAGAACTGTGATTAAAAACATTCTATTACCAAAATCTTTCTGTTAACTTAGAGGAGGTATCTATTTTTAGAATTAGTAAATATTTTTATTCTCAGGAAATCATCAAAGCCTGGACCTTCTGTGGCTTTTTATAGCTGAAATATTTACAGAATCTCTGCTTAGTTATGTTTCCATTCAAACGGAAACGTAACTAAGCAGAGATTCCTGTTGCTGTCTGTAGGACTTCAGCTAATTGAAAGTACTTACTTTATTTTGCAGTGCTTGTGCTATCTCTTACTATATACATTTGAGGAATTTTTCAATGCTTTGTAGCAGGGGGTCTGGAGCTAGGGGTTCTTTAGGGTCTTTTCCAACCCATATCATTCTGTATTTATTCAATGTCATCATTCTTATCAGCCCATGTTATTAATTATAAATATTCAATGTACTTGCCATGTTTATTGCATGACTCATGCCTGACATCTGAGCATTGTTGCTGACTCGTCATACAACTCACCTTACAGCTGCTGTCTCTTTAAAGCTTTTAATCTTCACAGCTGTACAGCTGAGAGCCTAATGCAGTCACGTGTGTAAGTACCACCTACATAAACCCATCAAGGGATGAAACTTCAGAGCAGAAATTCCAAGCATGATAGAAACACAGTATGTGCTGTAAGTTTTAAGTGGCAAAGTACACTCATAAGATAAAAATAATTCAGTGCTTGGAGAAGTGGAGGCATTGCTTTTTGGGGTTAGGGAGTCAAGGGGCAGGGGAACATGAGATCTGGCTGAGTTCACAAGGACGTATCCCAAGTACAACACAGTTCAAGAGGTGGGATGTGTCATTATTCCTTCAAACACAAGCAGTGTTTGTGCTGCTACTCCTGGATAAGGCTCCATGTTCCTGTAGAAAGGAAGGCAGACCCACTAAGGCAGTATCCTGAGAGAGGAAATACCTCCTTCCTATGTCCCACATCTCTTACACATCTCCTGACCAGCCTTGGGGAGAGGACTTTGCCTCATTCCAGACACAAAATGGGAATAGTACCTCTTCCCTATCTTACAAGGTACTGTGAAGATAAATATGTGAATATTTAGGTACTACTGTAAAGATGACCAAATAAGCCAATGGCATGGGCTTATTAGGTACTATATTAGCATGGAGAGAATTCTCCTTCTTGCCTGTAATGGGAAACTCCTAGAATCTTGCCTTAAAAGGAACAGACAATAAACAGCATGAATCCCTAAGGGGAATGAAGAGGAGGTCATACTTTACAGTCCGTGTAGGCATTTTACTTCCAAGGGGAGCATTTTGAACATATTCTCTACTTTTTCCTTGGTAAACCTGAAAGCATTTTCCTCTGTGATAAAATGTACAAATATAGCATTACTCCTTTTTGATAAATAGTATTACACCATGTTCCTTTTCATTTCCTACTCCTAACCTAAGTATAAAACATGTCTGTTTGAGTATGTTTCATTACTTTGATTTTATTTAGGAGGAAAAGTATGGTGAAAAAAAACACCAGCCATACTTTCCTGTCATTGGCATTTTGATCCTTGCTAAATAGTAAATTCTTTACTGAATATGGGCTCATATTTAAGTGGGGGCATTTGCACCACTTTAATATGAGCCCATATTCAGTAAAGAATCTAATCACATACACAGCTCAACATCTGACGCTTACTGTCAAAAATAAATGAGATGCCTGCTTAATTACTTCATCAACTTAGTGCTCTGGAGACTTGAACAGAAAAGTTTTGCCTTTTGTTTATGATTTAAGATTCTATAATGACAATGTAGTAACTGTTTGGCAATTTCATCTCCTTTAGGCCTTTTGCATTTGCAAAAAATCAAAGGTATAGAGTGTTCTATATTCAGTTTTCTGGGTATCATCAATGAAAGATAGAATTTACTTTTGTTTGTTTGCTTGTTTCTGCACGTATATAGTGTGCAGATGACAGTCAAATTTGTTCTCTGCCCAGATATTTTTCATCTGGATTACATTTATGGAGTTCAGATCATTCTTTCAAATATGCACTACAGAAGTTGGCATAGTCCTTATGGGTCTCCCTAACTTTTAGAGAGAAATTACATAAAAGGATGTGATGTGGGTCGTGGAATTTAGCCAAACAAATTAACAAAGCAGCAAGAATTGCCTGGTGCCAGTCAGGGAAAGGAACACTACCTATACCTGTGATAAACAGAGCACATGGGTCATTGCATGATATATTAGCAAATTATGGGTTCTAACTTTTTATTAGATTATATAAAAAATGTGCATTTCACTTCATTTTTCCTTATGAGACTAAGCTGATAAAAATTCCAGAATGGATAAAGAATTGGTTTGTTGAGATTGGCATCAGTAAGGACCTGGAAAGTTTACATTAATTTTCTTCTTTTTTTTCCTTCTTTTCTTTTTTTTCTTTAAGAGGCACACACAAATAACCTGACTAAATTACACCATGCCCTTTATACCTACTGTGTCCTTTTACAAGTGCCTCTCCCAGAAACAGCTAGTCTTGGCTGCGCTAGCAAATCCTTCTATGTGTTAGTTAGAATCAGGAAAAATTTCAAGGCAAAAGTTCAGTAGTCCTAACAGAAGTTTAGATTTCATCATAAATTTGAATTTCTGTCCAAGTTCATGGTGTATAAACATACCACAGATAAACATGCAGAGATACAAAACTCTGTCCTGAAGGCCTGGCAAAATTTCTGTCTGAACCAATAATACCTCCTTATAATCTTCTTGGCCCTCAGAGGCCTGGTCCTTAATTGCAGTTCAGCATGTGCCAACAAACCTTTTCTGGGAAGGTGGTTTTGGAGGAATTACTTTCACTGAAACGCCTGAAAAGCTTATCAGTTATAAGCCACTATTAACAAGAAACACATCTTGTGATAGTTCCAGTAAGAAACTGAGTACCATTACCCCATGTGCTTGTGTTTACCTCCAGGCACAGATCTCACACATCGCCTGGCAAGCAAATACTAAATTATTGAATTTTCATGGACTAAACAAAATACAGCAACTATACCTATTTGCAAACAAGTTGCAATCACACCCCAGTAGCCTCTGATAGTCATGAAGAATCAAGTTACTGATGTTTGATGGATTATAGAAAATGTGTTTTATACCTTTGGAATAAGTCCAAAGTACTGCATAAACTAAGGTAGAAAAATTCCTTGGGTATGATGAGGCAAATTAAAAATTGAGAAAAAGGAGAACTTTCTTTTATTGGCTTAAGAGAGCGCCTTTACAGCTAGATACTGAAAGCATTGTGCTGGTTCCTAATTATTCAGACACATATTTCTCTGAATAAAGTCCTCAGGAATTGTCTGGTCAAGACTACCCATTTAGTTCTTAAATTTTCCATAAAGTGCCATAAATTGTCCATAAAGTGCCTGTTCACTTTCCATGTTTAGTGTCTCCTACATAGCATGAAAAAGTGGCATAAATGCAGCCCAGCCCAGCATAGTATGCACTAAACAGCTACTTTTGTTATCATCTGAGGAAAAGACAGATTTTGGTAGGGAGTGGGTAGGAACAGGGCCCCTGCTCATAAACCAGAAGAACAAACAAGTGGTGTTGAGCAGTTTATCTACCTAATTCACTCTCATGATGAGAAACATGGCTCCACTTCAGTCCTTAAGAGTAACTGGTGGACTTTACAGCACACATACAATTGCACTGAAATTGTCCTAAATGGCAAAATACAGGTCTCCATGTGGATGCTTCTATCCTTCCCCACTGTTTGCTAGAGTGGGGCCTGGCAGGCTGAAGTGTCTGTCAGGTCCGTATTGAAGCCCCCATGGTGCAGACAGGGAAGCTGGAAACTCTGATAGTGCACAGACCTCCCTCAAGGACTCTGCTTGCCTCCATCAGGTACCACAAAAAGTGCATCATTTCCCACGAGGTGAGGCTGCTGACAAGCTCATGAAGGAGGTTTACTATTTTGCTGACTTGAGCTCTTTGTTGGGTACCGGATCAAGAAGAAGGAATAAAAAGAGAATGCTCAGGGCCTAGAAAACAGAATACCTTGTTCACCCAACAGTGAGTCAGATTATAGATGGTATTTTCTGATCACATCAGATGGAGTGAGTAATGTTTCTTAAGTCCAATAGTGAGTGGTAACCTACTTGAGAGTGTACCCTGTGTGACTGATCCTAATTACTGTACTCTGGACAAAAAGCAAGATTATGTTTCATACACAGACTAAGTTACCCACATATACTGAAATAATAAATTCCCTTTAAACAGCAGTCAGAATTATTCTTTTCAAAGACAGAAAACACGAGATTTTTTAAGCAGCACAGAAATCCTATAAAGCTAACAGGAGTACTATCTCAATGATTCTGTATTTACTACAACGGAAAAAAATAGGCAAGAAGATGCCATGACATCCCATCCTTCTGTTGTTACTCTAAGTCACTGGTAGAAACTTGGCACCCCATTTCTGATGCAACTGCAACAAACTCAATTTTTCTTATTTTCTATTTTTTTTGTGTGTCTGTGAAAGAGCATAAAAATGCTTTTACCTCAGTGTTGCTCAAAATTTTGGTTATGATTCAGTCATCTCAAAATATTGAAAATAATTGCAACATTATGTGCTGCCAGCATTTGCAGTACAAAACTCTGTGTCTTTCTCACACTTTATTTAAAAAAGAACATTTTGCACCTCAATAGCTAGTTGTGGTTTTGGATCATAAAGCGCTAAGAGTTTTGATCTGTTCTGATTCCCACTCCTTCTGTCTCATTTTTCTCATGGCTTAGAACAAAATATTAATGTGACTTATCTGTCATAAGTGATTTTCACATCCTCTACCTCCTATTTTGGTGTGTGATTAGACAAACACTGTAGTTATGTAAAATTATTTGTGGGGTTTTTTTTATAATGGAAGATATGAATCACAGGTACTTTAAGCAAAAAAGACAACAATGTGAGGAGAAAAGTGAATTATAAATGAAAGCAACTTGTCTATATTATAATTAATAAATACTTTAAAACATGCTATTTCAATTTACTATTTATTAGTATTAAATATTGCAGCTGTCATCTCAAACACTGTAAAAGGAAGTAATAAATGAGAAAAAAACCTGAGTTTATGGACTGTCTTACGCAAAGTGAGTCCCAACTTTGATACCAAAACATTTGCAAGGACACTAATTATACTTGGAAAGCTGGAATTCAAAATTGTAAATATCAGTTCCAGGATGTTAATGTTTTCTGGTACAGTTGAGGAAATCCTAGGTAGTATGCTACTTTCAAAAAAGGCAATTATGTGTATATACTCCTGTAACTTTTCTCCAGAGCAACCTTCTATCTCACAGTAAAACTTTCTCACAAAAAAACCCTTAAAAATTCCCTAGAAAACAGAACAGTCAATCAGTACAGAAGTGATTTTGCTACAGAGGCATTTCCAAGAGTTGACCAGGTTCTTCTTTCCTCCCTCAAATAGCAGACTGAAATATTTTACTAAGTGGATCCAGTTCAGCGCAAGCTTCATTCCACAAAAGTCATTTGCACTTGGGCTGAATACTGAATCAGTAGGACTTAAATATCTGCTTAAAATAGAAGTTGTGTTTCTGTGACTACTTAAATTAAGTATGGATCATGCTGTTTCTGTGCTAAGAGAATACAGTGATTTTGTAATTTTATGCTTTTCTGCTTTTATCTTTGTGCATTTGAATTACAAACAGAAAATGTTGTTTTCCACACTCAATTAACACCTGCAGGTAGCAGACTGGAAAGGAGAGAAGACTGCAAACCACCTCACTACATTTGAAGATTATTACACAGAATTGTACTAATTGAAGATTAGTACACAGAAAATAAGTTCTCTCCTTTCAGATACAATTTTGCACAAAATAATTCTTAAAAGCAGAGCAATGAAATGAAACACTATCGGTCAGGAAATGCAATGCTTAAATGTGCTCTTAGGAGTTATTTCTCTCATTCTCCTCTCTCTCATATTCCCTCCCTCCCTTCCTTCTCCAAGAAGCCTTCTTGGGATTTATTTTCTCCATAGCAAAGAAAGACTCTTGTTGCTTCAAGTTGCTCACATCATGGCTTTTACTTGGGATTTCTCCCAGTACTCCTAATCTATATGTCAGGATCTGCATATGACTGAAACAACACAGGGAAGACAGCGATTGTATAAGTAGGAAATCTTTCAAGATACTATTTTTTCAAGTTAAAAGAAATTATCTCACTATTTTATTTCAGGGTGCCCCCAGAGAAGGAAAATTATTGACATCTGACTCCATGGCTTTGGGATGCTGAATGCTCATTTTATTAAAACTTTATTTTAATAAATATTTTGAAATTTATATTACATTATACTATATTAAAGAGATAAATACTATACTACATCATACTTGCTTCTAACTTCTCTCCTAACTGAAAAACTCAGGACTCTCTGCCCGAGAGTCCAGACCCACACATGTGGATCCAATTGGTCACCTTGGGTAAACAATCTCCAGAATACATTCCACATGGGGACAAACACAGGAGCAGCAAATGAGATAAGAATTGTTTTGATCTCTGTGCTTCTCCAGGAAAAAATATGAGAGAGAGAATTATGTCCCTCTCTGTTCAGAGATTGTGAATGCCACATCTCACCATTACAGGTTATCAGTTCTGAAAGTAGTTAAGTGGAGGAATGCACATCAAGTGATTGGTCTCAGAACACTAAGAGCTGGATGATGATGATGATAATAATATATTAATGTTAAATAAAGCATCTCAAAGTGGCCAGGAGTTTCCCTAAGAGGAATCAGTGGAAGCCTGTTGAGTGATCTACTGGAACTGGAATTTATCTTTTTATTTGTTACACTGTGTAGCAAAACCAAACTCCCAGCTCAGGGCATCCTTGGAGCGGACAAGGCAGGCAGGGGTAGCATTGGTGGTGTGGGATGGGGAAAGATATGAGAGTGAAAGGTGGGGATTGAGTGGCCTCTGTGTGAGGAAGTTTAAAGGAGATATGGCATATTTTCTGCTTATGAAGCTGCTTCTCCTCCTTGTGACTCCTTCTTTTCCTTCATTTCTCTCCTTCTCAAAAGGAAGACACCCAGAGACCTTCCCTTTACTTCCATTGTTTCCAACATCACCATCTGTACATTTTTCTGTTCTTTCGTGATTGTCAAGGATGGGTCAGTCCTGTTTTGGAGGGATGGCAACTAGGCCAGGACCAGGGCAGAAAGGCAGAGAAATCCTGCTGCAGATAAAAGGACTGATGTGACTGCTGCTGCTGTACTGGGGCCCTCTGGTACACACTGGCACTCCTATACCCTCTCCCTAATCGCACAAAGGAAGTAACACCAGCATGGATGGTACATACAGGAGGCAGGAATGAACTATTTGGCTGAAATGTCTAATCCCTCTCTCCTCAGTCACAGGCAAAGTAGCTGCCATCCCCTTCAGTCTGGCAGGTTTCCATTTTGCTAAGTGCACAACGCTACTTCTGACTTAGTGACTTTCCCTCATTGACTCAAGAAGCTGAGCCAAAGCCCCAACCTCAAATACCTGCAAGTTGCAGAGAAGTTTGTATCCCAAACTGAACTGCAGAGCACAGAGGTGTCTCTAATAGTTCGGATAGGGTGTAGATGTGTTCTGAATTACTTCCTCATCCTTTGAAGCAGAAGGCCTGTTTGGCAGGATAAACAAGGAGAACCTACTCTTCAGAAAACTAGGAAGCAAATGACAACTAAGTTCTGCGTAACGCACTGGCAGTTTCTGCTCTTCAGGTGTTAGAGTCCTCTCAGAAAGGTGGCAAATACACATTTCCTTGTACAGCTCCAATGAATTGGATGAAATAAATTGCAAATAACCCACGCTACTCAGGCATTATCTCCTATTGGTTCCCCAGGTGATTACATATTTCCTAAACTGCACCCCAAACTCATCGGGGATCCGCTTGCAAGAGAGGGGTGAAGTCAGGAGAAAATCAACACAGATTATCTATAAAAGCAAGGATCAATTGGAGACCAGATAGGTATTGCCAGAAAACTTAGCCTGCTATCATTACAGAGATTTTTTAAAATAAATTTTACACCAGAGGTCAGAAAACTTTGTCATGATTAATCTAATCCATAGTCTAAGACAAAAGGCCTGAAAAGAAGCCAGTTTCTATCCAAAAGGGGTTTGGGCTTTGAGAGGAAGGTGCCTATCAGGCTGCTATGGTACAGCAGCTCTCATATCCTGTTCTGGGACTAGGTGGGCAACTGAAATCAACTGAAGGGAGAAACAGATTCCAGCCAGCAATCAGAAACTCACAGGCTGGGCGGAGATAGTGTACCGTGGAGGTACTGGGGCTGTTATTTGGTCTAGCAGAAAACTCTCAGCTGTCTAGAAAATTCAGTAGTTAAAATGCACTGTTCTGAGAATAATTTAACTAGTTCTTTTTGTCAGATTTGAGAGACCTTACAATAGCCCTGCTGTGGCATTCAGATGAAACAGGGTAGTGGGCACATTTCAAACAGACTTGAATAAATTCTGAGATAGAACAGTCAAGCAGGGTTCCCTTGGGAACTCAGTACTCCTCCCTTTCCAAATGCTTCATGCCCCTGAGGTTTGCATGGTCTCTTGGTGGCCAGGCCACCCAGGGCAGAGCTGCCTGGGGTCCACTGGGTGCTGGGGTACAGGGCACTGCTGCAGCACAGCCTTGCTAGTGCTCTTGAATTTGCATTTTGCCCTGGCTGATAAAATGCTTAAAGTAAATTGAGAGATACCTTTGGGTGTGTTTGGCTCCTTGGAGTTACTCTGATTGGTGGGAAACCAATGACTCTGGAGAGCAAAAACACAGGCAGGGAAGCTCTAGGCCAAATATCTCAATTTTCAAACACAAAGCAAATCAGCACATGAGGAGTGATCACCCTGCTTTTCCATGAGCTGGGTTGCAGGAGCCCATGGCTCCCTGTAGGACACATGCTGAGCAGCAAGTGCAGTGCATGGTGAGCAGCTGAGGGCAGGGGCTATGCATAGAGGTGCAGGGCCCTCCCCACCTCTGATCCAGCACAGCACTCGAGCAGGTGCTCACTCCACTGGAGAACACTCATCCAGAATTGCCCATCCACAACTGAACCCCAAACGACTCAATGGCAGCTGAACCCAGTAAATCACAGAGACTCTTCCCAGTCATGTCAGTGGGATTTGTGTCAGGCAAAGCACATAGGACTTGGTAGCAGCTGTGTGAGAATGATCAGAATATAAAATAGAAAAGCAGATTTTATTTTGTATAGAACACTAGCATTGTCTGTGGCTCCCCTTGTTAGTATCCTCATATTATGAATGCAGTAATGCTTGGGACTTTGGTAGTTCCCAAGCACAATGCCTCTTGGGAACTAATGATTTTATTCATGCATTGCATGAAAGGGTTTATATGTAGATTTTCATGGGCACGACACACATGGAGAAATTTAAGATTAGGCAAAAGTTTTTCATCTGTATTTCAGACTGATAATTTTATACCTTGTAATCTGAAAAAGTTATGCAGTGTCTCTGTAGAAGGGTGGGAACAAGGCTCAAGGCACTTTTGAAATCCAAACCCATATTTTGATTTACAGCATAATTATTACAGGATTGCCAACAAAAACACCGAACACTAGAATTTTTGGTCCATATTCAAACTGCTACATCAGTTTTCGCAAGCACTGAATAACTAAAAAGGCTACTCAGTGAATGAGTTGCCAGGTTTTCATACTTCTGAACAGTAGACCTTGAATAAGAAGCTGGAATAGGGAATTAAAAGACTAGGTTAAGCCACTATATTTGAAATTTTTGACTAATGGTTCTTAATGTTTCTGGGGGGGGTGGGCGTGGGTAAAAGAGGAATATTATCCTCATACATTTCTTAAAAGCTTTCTTTTTCCCTTAGGACCAACCTAAAATCAACAAAGTAACACCAGGCCTAACACAATCAGGAAATCTGTCCCTCAGAGTGAAAAGCAGCCAACCTGTCCATCTTCTGCCCTATCCCAAAACCTCAATGTAAGTAAGCTTTGCAGTGTAAGCTTTTGTAATGTAAGCTTTTCAATCCTAAGCAAGTTCTATGTAATGCCAAAACCAAAGCACAACAGCTTAAAACTGAAGTTGTCATAAAGCCATCACCTACACAGGATTTGGTAAGTTATTCAATTGTTTGCTATACACCAAAGCTTTTGAATTTTGACTGGAAAATTATATGGTACATAAATTTTGGTAATCATCCTCAGCAGCACTTTTTATCATAGATAAAGAAATCCACCCTTTCAGTCATTCTCCATTGTTTGATAGGAGAGAACATGTATGGCATTTGGCATATTTGTGTTTCTGTAAAGAAGATTGGTTTTATTCTGGAACTAGAGTGAGCCATGCTGTTGATGTGCTTTTGTTCCCCATAATGCATATGTACATGTGTTCACTTCCAAATGTATGTACATGCTAAAATAAACAGCAGTAACATTCATTGAGAAATCCATACTTAATACAGTGTTTAGTTTAGCTCAATAATGGGAAGAATATGTTAAACATCATTCCAAGCCTTAATGGAAAACTTTCGGACGAGACATTAGCTCATGCTGTCCACGGTTGTCTTATGCCTATGAGTATTGTTTGTTATCACATGTGACTTTTGGAAAAAAACCCACATTATTGCTTAACAAGTTGCATTGCAGTAGTGTCCTGCACTGTTTTGATTTCTAGAAAGCTAATTAATTGAAAGAATCCACATGGTAAGAACTCATCATGGAAATCCCTCAGACTTTCTGGACATCTTTTAAGGAGGATGAGTGCCACATTCAGTAGCGTGATTTGTCTGAGATGAAAAACCAGCAGGGTCACACAAACATGGGACCCCACTGGGGAGCTCTGAACTATGAACCCAGTGGGGTAGACTGGTGAATGACAAGATTTTAGGATATCTGGCCACTCCATGGCTGAAGCTGTCCCTGGTAACTGTCTTTACCTGGCATCAGCTGCTGTGACCTACCCTACATCAGGTGCTAGAAAAGTCCAACAAGAGAAAAAAGAAGGAACAAAAAGCAAAAAATTGCTCAAGACTCTAGCCCACAAACTACTGACAGAGAATAAAACACTTCTCAGTTTTTACATTCTCCAAGAGCATCCATAAAGTTTTAGAGCTTTTCCACTTAAGAAAACATCCATCCAAGAATGGCAGTGGACTTTGATAATTCAGCTGCGAAGTTTCTGTAGCAGTTGATAAAAAGACTGTAGAACAACTCTGCTCTGTTCATTAATAATTTCTTTAAACCTTTCAATAAATATTTTCTGGTGTTACATAATATAGATCACTTTTTAAAAGTATTGAGTTTTCAGTGTTTTAGAGTCCTTTATTACAACAGATGAAACAGTAATATAAGCTATTAAATATAGCTGCTAGACAGAAAAAAGCAACAGTTAAGCTAAGTATTACAAATTAGCACCCACTACTTTTCATGAGTGGCAAAACTGCTTTGAGAAAAAAAACTGTCCTCAACAATTCACAGATATCAAGGAAAAGAGAATTAAGAGGAAAACAAAAAGAGGTTGAAAGTTCTGGAAAATATTGTTATTTCCTCTTTTTCTTTTAATCTATTCCAGTGAATAGAAAATAATTTCAGCAAAACATTCAGATCTGGATAGAAATATACCTCAAATAAAAAGGAAACAAAGCCCTCTATCTGTAGCAAGAATACAGAAAATTTTCAGACTTGAGAATCAACTGGCAGATAAACCTGAAAGGCATTTGGGTCAAATAGAAGTCCTGAGCTGCTACCAAAATCAACAGTCTAATTGTCTCAGCTGAAACTGGGGCTTAGCTGTTTGGTTTCCTGTAACTAAACCTTGCCACAAACAGCTCTGTGAAGTTTTTCCTCCAATAATAAAATAAAACAGAGCAAAATTAAGATAAATATAAGAGACAGTGAAGATGAGTATATAGTTCCCAACATAAGAGGGGAGCAGATGTTAGAGAAAACTCATGAAGGTATCAAAATGGTTCTTGTCAGTTCTAAATGGCTGACATGACATTTCTTTAAAAATAAACAATCAAACATCTGAAAGTAATTGCTAGACTAAGGGATTTATTTTATTTAGGCAATAAAGTATTTTAAAAATGTACTTAGAATGTCTAGCCTGCTTAAAATTGCTTTGGTTTTCTACACAATGTTGTGGTAGTCACTACCCACCCAAAAGTGGTATTTTAATAATATTTTAAAATTGAAAAACAACAGTTGAAACAAAGAAAGCAAAACGTTACCAGAATGCACAGCTTGACTTCAGACACTTTCTAATCTGATCAGGAAGCAAAAAAAAACAAAAAAACAAAAAACAAAAAACCAAAAACAAACAAACAAAAAACCAAAAAACCAAAAAAAAAAAAAACAAAAAAAAAAAAAAACAAAAAAAAAAAAACAAAAAACAAAAAAAAAAAACCAAAACAAAACAAAACAAAAAAAACCCCAACAAAAAAAAAAAAAAAAAACAAAAAAAAAAAAAAAAAAAAAACAAAAAAACAAAAAAAAAAAAACCACCTGTGCTGAATTCAGAGGCACTGAGTCAGGTGATAAAATTATACAATTTTATGTGGATTTACTGAGGTTATATCTCAAAATCCAAAGCAAACCTAAGCAACTGAAAGTAATGTTTCAGTTTATATAGTCTGATATTTTTTCTGTCTATCCTTTCTCCTGTTGAACTGCCTTTTATGCCTCTCAGTGTACAAACTTCTTGAACATAGGTATCTCCTCTGTCCATAGTTTCCTCCTCATTTTCTCATGCTTTATGTACCTCCATTCAGTCCCTGCTTATCTGATAGTAAGAATTAGTTTACTGGTCTGCCTTTCCTGACTTGGGGAGCTGGAAATACTGGAAGATTTTAGTGGAACCTAAACCTCAAATTACTCAAGTATTTATGGAAAGGTTACCTTACATTTCCAGGACCATTTATTTTAAATAGGAGTCAGTTGTTGGACTCCTTCACTCACTTATGAAAACCGAGCTTCAGACTCCTCACAGCAGCTTTGGATGGGAGGACATTAAAGGAGAATTACAAAAGAAAAATCTTTTCCAAACATAGCAGTATTATTCAATAGCTTAGAAATTTACTTCTCCTGTTGGTGAATGTGGTTTCTTTAACTAATCCAAGCATTATTGTGAATAAACTCAGTGGTTGCTTTTGTCTGTGTTCTGAAGAAAAGGGGCTTGTTTAGGGCTTTAGTAGTGATAATTGACACAAAAAACTCCAGTACAGAAGAACACATAAAAAGAACAGGATAAACTTGCCTCCATGAATCATTAGAATTGGGGATGTTGTATAGAATCCTCCTGCTTTCTGTTAGTAACCACGATGACAAGTTCATGATCTGAGGCTGTACAGAGCAGAGATCTGAGGAACCTGCTGCTCACTAAATTCTCTGCTTCTGAGCCCCCCTACGCCCCAGACCAACTCACATGAAAAGAACTTGAAGGCAGTAGGCAGCAGATTTTTATTTTGGTAACAGGAAGTTTGTGGAAGACTGAAACAATGTGCCTCTCTGATTTGAGAAACAGTTATACCAAACAATAAATGTTCTTATGGGTTTTGCATTATGCATAAATCCTCCTGTTTATATGCTAAAGCATCTAGTTTATTAACAGGTAACTCATTAACAGTCACATATAGAGCATACAGCTGCCATCATCACTTTGTCAATGTTTTCCGCACATTTTCCATAGTTTTTACATTCAGGGAAAAGTAACACTAAGTGAAAACTCTTCTTTCAAAAGCCTTGTTAACATAATGTACCAATGAAATTATTCCTTGTGAACTCAGTTCTTTTGGATACACCAATGTATTTTCTATGCAGAAGTCTCTCAGGAAATGGCTCATTTTAAGACAGTTTTCTAGACTCTAAAATGTTCAGACACAACTCTATTAATGCCTTTGCCTTGTAAAATTCAATGAATGCTACCACAGTGTGAAATGAAATTTGAAATACAGTCAGAATAATTGCCCATCTAATACTAAGAGTTCAGCTAAAACATTTGTTATATAATTCAACCTTATATTTAATTTCAAAGGAACTTTATGTAGCTGTCTGGTTTATTTAAATAACTGATTAGGCTGTCCTGTTTTAATTGGCAAAGTTATGCAAATAGCAATGAATATTATAGTTCACAGTAGTTTTCCTCAGGAATAAGAATGGTTGAGGTCTAAAGGCACCTCTAGAAGTCACCTTGTCCAATCCCCCTGCTCAGGCAGGAACACCTAGGTTGCCCAGGACCATGTCCAGAAAACTTTTGAATTATTTCCTACTATGAGACTCCACAACCTCCCTGGCAATCGATGGTTTAGTTATCCTCAGTTTTTAGTCACCCTTAGTTTTTGATGGTTCAGTCACCCTCAGTTATCTACTCACTCTACTCACTCTCACAATTTTTACTTTATACATCTGAAATGTCCTCTGCACTTGTTCTCTGCAACAGTCTAGCTCCTCATTTACAAGGTTGGATGAATGTTGAAGCACAAGGCTGAAATCAGGGATATTTCATTTAAGAAGGTGATGCAGTTCTTTGCTGCATGTATTTTGGACCATTTAGTCAGCAGTCACCTGTGTGTTCCTGTGTTAATGGAAGATGGTGTAAATGGAGTCAGATGTGCAGCAGCAAGGATTTGCAACACAGCTTGGGAATGTGAGTTATGCCAGCTGATGGCAAAGCTAAGACTTTGGCAAAGCTAAGACTTTGTATAGAATATTTTCTGCTTCGGGTGCAAACAGCATATTTCATGCTACTTTGCTTGCATTACAGCCATTTTTAAGCAATCCACAGAATGGAGACTAAGTATTTTGAATGTGCAAAAGGTCTGGTATGTGTTCAGGTCCCCCCTTCTGTGCAGTGTTTGTGAAGCTGTCCCTTGATAAATTACAAACTGAAAAGAAAGAAAAGGCAACAGCTTGTAGCCTCTGCTGAAAGTGTAAATAGAAATTTGAGTTTAGCAGACAAAGTTCACAGTTTGCAGTGAAAGGTCAGAAGGATTTCAAGCATTTTTGGTATTTTGTCTCTGCTGTCTGCTCAATATCAAGCAAATAAAACATCCCTGATAGACAGCTTCCAATTCTGTATACTTGACTTTCCTGCTCAGCCTGAAGGAACATGTGAAGTTCTGTCTTTGGCATTCTGCAATTACTTTAAGACACACCATCCTAACAAAGCTTTAACACATACTCAATCCCAACTTTTGCTGTGATGTTTGGTAAGCTAAAAGACTTACCCAGCTCAGGTAGGCCCAGTGGTCTGCAGTTTTTCTGCTAAAAAATTAGAATGATGAGGAAGAGTTATATAATATGTTAACTCTCAACAGGACATGTTTGTTTTTTCCCAACCATTGTACACACTAAAATATATCAAAGACTTTTATGAGAAATCTCCTACAATCTGCAGTTGAACCAATTGATTCTTGGAGGAGTCTGACTTTTTATTGTTATATTATAATTTTTGCCTGCAGTGAGTTCATTCCCTCTTCTGGATATTATTAACATCTCTTTTAGGAAAGGCTTAGCTCTGGCCTCAAAAACACTGACAATGACATTTTTATTTCCCAAACTCAATTAAATATATACCAAGTGGAAATTGTTTTCCTGGAGGTATGTAACCTCAGAAATCTAAAGAAGAGTTATATTACTATGTATCTCAGATGTGACTACAACCACTGCTTTTTGTGAAATTACTACTTGCTGTATTCAGGACTGAATAAATGGAAATAAATGTGGAAAATGGAAATGCTGTGGAAATGAGAAAAAAAAATCTTCTGTGTTAATCTTGTCTTTGGGTGCATCTCTCCTAGATTCAGAATTTTTAAAGATATCTTAGGTGTGTGATTGGGATTAAATAGTAAAAATAGGACAGACGGTGAGCCAGGTGTTGGCTGATTTTTTTTGCAAAGTGTATCCTTTTAATCTCCCAAGTAAGCTTTTTCTTTGTGTTCCTAACTTCACAACCTGTGGCATATCTCAGCATGATCATACATGAGGAGATTGTTGTGCGCACTGTGAATGCCAAAATACCCAAGCCCACTTTGTGTCTACAGGTGTTGAACATGCCTGGTGGGGTTTTCCCTGTTCCTCCCACAGGCATACTTGACAATGTCATGAGAGATCTATTTCCAATCTCAGATGCTCACATACTTTGCACACCTTGTCCTTCAGGCTTGGGGAGAATACCCATTCCAGTCATTGTGCAACTTATTCTTTCATACACATATTTTTATACCTTGAAATACAAATTTCTTTAGTTATTAAACCTGATGTCCTTTGTACCTGGCTCAGAAGTTTCATTACTCGCATGAGTAACAGTGGTTCTGAAGAGCTGAAGATTTAAAGTCTTGCCAGACAGTCCTCTTTTGACTTCCCTCTCCTTTTGATTTTCTCTCCCCTCTGACTTTTTACCTAGATATGGACAATTTTTCTCTGAGATTCAGTAGTGCTGAATGGAGCAGAAAAGATGCCTAAATGTAGGTGTTTCCTCCTCCCACCATGGCCAGATGTGGAATACAAACGCCATTTCCCATTGTGATTAAACTCAGCCAGGAATTGATCTGTCCCCTAAATGGAAGTTATAATGCATAGGAAGTGCAGACACACTCAAACTTTGTTCTCTTTTTCCCCTTAATCTAAAATGGTTCAGATCAAAGGGCTGATGCCTACCCATTTTCTACTCACCAGCAGAAAAATCTGCAGATTTTGCTGTGCTCAGAGGAAAGCACATTCCAACATGATACATTTCCATCATAGCTAGAAAACAAAGCCTTTTGACAAATGAGAGAGAGTCTAAAATTTAAAACATGGTCTAAAGACAAGAAGGCAGAAACGACTAAAAGGAAAGGTATTTCTTAATGCTTAGTTTATATAATATTTGCCTTCACCCACACAAGGAATACAGTGCTTTTAATGAGCTCTCTGTAGGTGATCAAAGTACCTGAAAGAAAGGCAGACTCTCCTCATTCAAAGGCACAGGAAAACACCATGTCTTAAAATACAATTTTACCTTTACCAGAAAAAAATATCTTTCATTTATCACAACACTGAAGGCATTGTAACACAGCTGTTCTTCAGCCAACACGGCCTGCAGCACCTATATAAAGGACAGTTATGTGAGCATGTTTTTATTATTTTGCTTTTCTTCTTTGAAACACAAGAGGGTTAGATGTGTCTGTGCTGATCGGGTAACTCACGCCACCTGCAGGGCAGCTTCGTACCGAGACGTATCTGATCTCGAGGAGCACCCATGAAAACCCAATGCAGTTTCCATCCTGATCAAAAATTGCCCCAACAGACATTTGACCTGGCTGTAGCATCTATAAGAAACATTCGATCTTCAGATGCTACACCATTTGGCATTCAGTGTGCTTGATTTTATAAATATACTTTATAAATATTTTTAAAACGCCATTTTTATTGTGGTTACAGATAAGTTTACAAAGACATTTAATTCTTCTTTGTTATTGCCACAAATTAGTTATGGTGACTGTGTCTGGAGATAGAAAAATTATACAAGATGGCTTTTAAATGCCAAACCCATTCTGTCTAAAGACTGCAGTAGGGAGTCTAATAAACACCACAGTTTACAAAGCTGCAATTGCTTATAAGAGCTGATCATCCCTGAACTGCCCTGTGCAGTGTTTGCATTAAGCCAAGATGAATCCCAGAGTGCAGCTTTAGTGCTAAAGAGGAAAATGTCTTGGATTATAGCTGTAGAAATAGTACCCTATCCTTAGGACCAACACTATTGCCTTTACAGAACCGTGCAAGTATCAGCCTTCCCAGTGCTTTCAGAGGCTCATTTCTATCACCCATTTCAGCTCTCTTTTTGCTCATTAGCACTGCCTAGTCCTTAAGTCATAACAGGTCACCTCCAAAAGCAGGTCACAAGCTGAGCTGCTGAGCTTGAAAGTGGCACCACTGATGCTAGTAGGAGTCCTTCCCTCTCGAGCAAAGGGTTAATCCTCTGGGACAGCAGCCCCAGGCTGGCACTGGGAGAGGGTGGAGGTGGAGGAGCCAGAAACTGCATAGGTGAAGACACAAGGACTGCAGCACTCCTTCCCCACCCAGCCAGAGGACTGGAAACAGCCTGTGGCAGGAGTCCAGTGTATGCCCAAGACATGGCCTACCCATGCATTTTACCCAAATCATGCCTTGCTTTTCTTGTCTTCCTTCAGCAAACCAGGCCTTTTATGGCATGACAAAGACTTACATGGTCTGGAATAGTTTTTTTCACTTACATAAAGAAAACTATTCCAGACCATACTACACTGTTTTCTCTTTTTTAATGTACTAATGTGCAGCAGGTCAGTGTGATTTTTGGTCAGTGCTTCTTTACTCTCTCACCACCTACTCCCCAAGACTTCTGCAGTCTCAGTGTATGCAATATTGGAAAGTTGGCAGTAAGGAGGGTTCCCTTCCTATCTGTCAGGAGATAAATTAGCTACAAACATAAAGTAGTAGTTCTGTTCAGTCATGATATCCCAATTTTACACATGGACACTGCCATTGATTCAGTGGAGGATTCTTTTAAATTACACTACTCAGAGATGAGCATCAGGGCTTAAACTTCACTCTTCTCTCACAAAGTGCAGAGTTATTGTAAAGCTTCCTTCCAGTAAGACCTTCTTGACAAATGTCTTTTCAGGAAACAACTCTTTTGCATCTCACAGCCTTGAAGAGAACCTGAAGAAATGTTTCTGCTCCTCAAACAGACTTGTGGTCTCTGTGTGGCTTTATTTGAAGTCAGAGGTTCAGAGACACCTGTAAACAGTCACCTGCAGGGACTGGAAACTGGGAAACAATGCAGTGCATAAAAGAGCTTACTGCCACACTTAGAGTAGATTCATTGGAGAAGAGTGTAAGCCAGTACTTCCTTCATTTTCTTGGGGCAGCATGTTTTCCTAGGACATGGGAACAGTATTTCACAATTATCATTTTCTAACCCACTCCCCTCCAGCACAGTTGGAAGAGAGAATATTGGATGAGAACAGTAAACATTCAGCATGTGCCTGTTTCACCATTCTGAATCAGAGCACCAGCCCCACATTCAGAGATAGCAACTGTGGGAGGCTGTCTTTCATCTGCAGTAAAAAGCATTGGCTTTTCTGCACACTAACATTTCAACTCATTTACAATGTGCATTCTTTGGCAGCACACAGCTGAACAAGATCATAGAAATGTATTTTAAAATGTGGTAACATTCAAATTGTGTTTTCTTTGAGAAGCGTCTGTGTTAAAATGACAATTACACTGTTGCATTTCTTCGCAAAACAATTCAATTTAGGGTTATTATTTTCAGTCAGTGAGGCATTATCACCAAGAGTGAACAAGGCTGAACTATGAAAAAGTTTAAAGTATCTTAGTAATGAGTTTAATATATTTGGAAGTCCTGGATCCTCACATGCTTTTTTTGCACTAATTTTCTGTGCTTGGACAAAGATCAAACATAGTTGTGTAGCTGGCACACAAATATGCATGATCACTGGTGAAATTATAAAAAAGGCTAACATCTAACTTGTCCATGTCATGTTATTTGGCAAAATAATGATGTAATTAAATGGGTTTTAGTACCAAAAACATATGTATCCATTTACTTTTAAACTTTTTTCCTCCTCAATTTACCAAATAACGCTTTTGTTAGAGAATAAAATTCAATGAGCTTCACATGTAATTGGTGGAATTCTTCATCACAATGGGAAGAGAAGCTTCAGCACACAGATAATGCAGCAGATTTATAGATCTGATTGCAGCACTGACCCTTGGCCTGCAGAGCTCCCAAGCAGGCCAATGAGGCATAGCCTTTTCCACAGGTAGGAAGTGGGTCTGCTGGTGGCATCAGCTAACCCATGGTGAAGAATATGAGTAGAACATTTACAGCCCTACTTCCAGCTAAACCAAGAAATCTTTGGAGTATGATATGTTGATTTCATGAGTGTTTAAAGAAATTTCTGCAGGCAGTGGGATCCACATGTGCGTTTTCATGGGAGTTCGTTGTAAAACAATAGTCAAGTCTGAACATAAGTATGTATTTTTAATGTGAAAGGTTTACATTACAGGTTCTTTCCTCATTTTCCTACTGCCTGTAGGCCTGTACACCAACAGAGACATCTAAAATCTGGTTTCATTTAATTAAATGGGATCTTTGTCACCAGTTGAAAAAAAAATCTGATATATGAAATAATGTCTGTTCTCATTACATTTCCAGCCCAATTTCCAAGATTTTGGGATAGTTTTGAATAGGTGAAAAGAATGATAAGAAGAACGTTCCCTTAAAAGAAAATAATTAAATGCAAGCAACACTCCCACTTATGTTCCAACTCTTCCATCTTTGGAAAATTTTCTTTTAGCTCAGAGGGGCTAGTGAAGCTGTTCATCTGGGGCATCCCATTAAATGTCATAACTAGCAGCATAAGTTGCAGTAAAATGGACTCAGTAACAATCACTGTTGTCCACTTCAAACCAGACACATTAACCACTCTGATAATTTCTACAGCAGAATACCAATATCAATAAATAGGTGCATGCCAAATTTGGGACTCAGTGATATTGGTTCTTCTCCTTATAAATGGGAGTTACCTCCACTGCAGTCAAAATGCTTCTATAACTGAAAACAGAATCTGGGCCTGTAGTAGATACCTGTTTATTTAGCTGCACAATAGCTGGCCAAGGTTTGGGTATTTTTAAGTTAATACAAACCAGAATGATTCTAATTTTACTGCCTGAAAATGGTAATGTCATAGATCTAAACTGACATTTTTCCCTTGCCAAAATATTTTGCACTGGCACTTACTGTTGGAAAGACTAATTTTTTTTTCTACTGCCAAGAACTGAGTAAAAGTTAGCCAAATTATTCAGTTCTTAATTGAACAAAATTCTCATTGTAGTTTTGCTTGATTAGGAAAAACAGGCTGCAGTCTACTGCATGGATAACTGTCTGGGTATGTACAAGATGAGATTAATTTTAAAATATTTAACAACTAGCAAATTTTATACAGGTTACAGTTCTCATTGAAATTAATGGGGTTATCTACATATGCCAAACTGCCTGTCTGTACAAGTCACCAGTACTCCAACTCCTGAGTTTCACAAGCTTCTAATGTTGCTAATTGTTACATGGAAGTAATTAATGGAATTACTTGAGAAAAATCTATTCCAGATCATGAAGTGGCCCAAATTACTGAACTCTAGGAAATATACTTTTTACTTTACAAAACAGATATTCACCAGTATAATCAATGCACAGGAACTGGTGTGACACAACTTTCTGAAAGTCATAGTCTCTACTGCATGTAGTTTTCCATCATGCCTGTTCAGATTTCTGCATTTTATCTGTGTCATAGATCCTCCCAAAGAGAATTACTAGACCTTCATAGTCAGGAGTTTTCATAAAGTATTAAACTTCAGCAATCATTTTTTGCCTGAGGCAGACAAGGGAAAACTAGCCAGGAAATTCTTCAACAATATTGCGTTAATAATTTTGCATTTATAAATGAAAAATAAGTAGGCTTGTCTTCTCTTCCATAACAGTTATCACTGGGCTATGAATGCCACAGCAGTGTTGAATGGTCACAAAACATTGATGACTGCAAGTGCAGGAAAACACAAATCTCTCCCCTTCCTCTGGATAACTTGTGATTGCTTAGTCCTCTGAACACTTCATTTCAAGTGTCACATTTAATCAAGATGAGGACTTCATTTCAAGCCAAAGACATAACGGCATGTAATCTTTATTACAGTACCCAAAAAAGTAAATAATTTTCAATAGACCACTGTTAAGAGACTGATTTGGGGATTAAATATTAAGCACAAGAAAGGATAAAACAAAAGGATAGAACAAGATATAGCTATTAGTCATAAAGAGAGAGAAGTAAGAAGGAATTCAGGAAGACAAGAACCAGGAATAGATTTTAGCAGCGGTTCTCAAGGATGATTTATGAGATTTGTACACATATTAGGAGATAATCCAGTCTAGAAGCTGAATAGGCAAAAACCCCAAAACTGAAAAAAAAAAAAATATACCAAATTGAGGGGTTTTTGCAATTTCTTAGTGATTTTGATTACTGGTACTGCCTTTTAGGATGAAAAGGAGGGTGATAATTTATTTCTATAGATACTATTCAAAATGAATCCATTTAAAGGCAATAACATTGTAATGTGGCAGCAGTTTGTACATTCTGCTCTCTGTTTCTTAAGAGATGAAAACTCTTTGAAAGTTTGCTTTACTTCCCCTCCTGCATTACTCTGTACTGCATCCCCTCTCTGCAGCACAGGTTACTTTCAAAAACCTGTACTGAGAACAGTATCTAATGAAAGAGCAAACATGGATGCCATATACTCCCAGAGACTATAAAATCTTTTTGATTTTTGTCCAGTACAATCACTGCTGATTTATTATTAAAGCTTAAATCAGTGACGATGGAAGAAATTGGATTACCTCCCAGTTCCAAGCAGAGAGCTGTTAAATCTCTGGTATCTCAGTTAATTTCTTCACACATTCTCCTCCTATCCAGACCCAGCTCTCCTCCAGATGTTTCTTCCTTTGCCTATCATGAAGCTGCTGTGCTCTGCGGTCCCTCAGTGTGAAATAGTTATGTCAGTACAAGCTACTCATATAGATGCAGAAATACCAGCAAAGCTGATTTGGGGTTTTGATTTTTTTATTTGAATTCTCACTGATTGTTTCATTTGTGTGCATATGCTCAGATGTGCATGCCTGGGCTGTCCCAGCACTCTCCCAGCACCTTGCTCAGGGCTACTGGTTTGTCTGCTTTTCAGCTGCAAGTACCTTGTCATTTAGTGTTGTTTCAGCAGCAGAGTGCTCCTGCTCTAAACACAGCCCAAATTGCACCCCATATCCAGTGCTGGCACTTGTCCAAGTGTCTCACAAAGCTGCAAACACACCTTTGGAAACACTAGCCTTTGGGTGACTTTACTAATAAACTGTGAGTACAGTCCTCTAAGGAGCTCATTCCTGCAGGATCTAATCAGCCTTACTATTTAATTTATTGAGAAATTTGTGACAATTTTCAGGCAATACTGTTCAAACCATAGAAAAAAACCCTCCCACTCCTATCCTGTGGGCTATAATTATATACTCCAGAATATCTCTTTCATTAGCGTAGTTACCACAAAGCAGATCAGAAGTATTTCTGTCAAGAGCACATGACTTCTGTTAACATTTGAAAATCTGAGCATGTTTCTTGACTAAATGCAAAATTAACTTGGAATTAATGTAGGTGCCCCATCTCAGAGTCAAAAAACCCACACAAATGAAAATATTTTTAAGCATTGCTGATAGTCATCCTGCTGGTATGAAACACAACTCCATTTTGCTTGCTAGAGAAATACCAGCCTAGTGGGTTTATTTTTTAACGTGATTGAGCCACAGCCTGTAGGTAGCCATAAACCTTTGGTTCTGATGTTCAGCAATGAGAATCTGGTGGACAAAGTTTAGAAGGAAGGATATGGCATAATTTAAGCGCATTGTTTTTGTGGAATTAGTCATTGTTGGTCTAACTACATCATCCTGGGAATATCTAGCACATGCCTTAACTACGCCATTGCACAGATACAAGAATAATTTTTACAAATACTTAACTGCTTTTAAAAAGTCTAGATTTTAAACAAAAAAAAGGAGGATGGGGCAGGGAACGAAGGCCTTAGCTGATTGACAGTACAGATATAGAACCTTTCAGATCCTAATCCATGAGGGGATGTTTGCATCTGGCTCCATAATGGAGTTCACATGCCTGAATTAGATGCCAGCACTCTATGCATGTGTGTAAATGGAGTTAAGTGCCTTGGAGGGGGATTCACAAAAGCCACTGTTTGGAGAGTTGCCTAAGCCAGCCAAATAGTGAAGGCTGAAGACTGCAGTTCATCCTAAGTCCTAGCTCTCTCCTGGTTTTAAGTGCCTTCTGGTGAATGAAGTACACAGGCACAAGTCCCTCCTCTCTCAGCTCATAGCTCACAATCCTCTTTAGAAAGCAGGTGCCAAATTTTTCTTTCAAACTCCAAGCAACCATCATCAGCTCAAGCACAGTCTTACTTGGGCTGAGGAACATTGGTCTAATTCTCCCTTTGGCAAAAGCCGCTTCTGAGGTTTGCATTCCCTCCCTCCTGGGCATGCCTAAGCCAGCAGGCTACAGGCATCAGCTCCCAAGAGGTGGGTAAGATTTGGCACAGGTCACAGCAGACTCAAGAAACCACAGGGAGGAGGGAAACCAATGAGAGATTTTGTCTGAAAACCTGGGAAGTGTCCACAGGTAAACGGAGCCTTAAGTCCACACCCAGCACTAAGAAAGGCTTGTGCACTGCGACCAAGGTGCCTTTGAGGAGGATTTCAGTGGTCTAACAGCTCAGGCATCAGCTTCTCAGGCCCTGATAAGGGGCTTGGATTTCAGTTGTGGATTGAAGTGCTTTAATTTCCTCCAGCAATCCTACATTCTCCTGTGCTTCCAGCCCCAGCTCTACCTTGTAGTGCTGCAGGAAGGTGAAGAGAGGCTGGTGTTTACCCTTGACCCAGTTGAGCTGCTTGGTAGCTGCAAGTTTGTCAGTCTATCCCTTCATCCTAGCTGCAGTACAGATGAAACGCACGTGATGGCTCCTGCTGGCTCCCAGTGCAGATATTTTATAACTATTAGTCCCCAGAGCTGAGCACTGACCAGCTTTCCAGACTGTGCATTTGCTAGTCTCAGTCATTATGGGTCCAAATGGCTGCACTGAACATTTCAGATTGTTCTCCTTGAGTAGAGTTGAGAGACTTGAGTGACTGATAGTATTTGCTCCTCAGGGCTTGACTTTGCTTTCCTTTGGCCTCATTTGGGTTGTTCCAAGGTGTCAGATGTAGTAATTTCAAGTTCTTTAAACCATAGCACATTGGATTGCATATAGGAAATTAATTCCATCCCCTGGCATTTTTGGAGTTCAAATGACTGTATATTTTCATGGATCCAGGATAAGTGTGTATGAGTGGAATGGGGAGGGTCTCTGTGTGTGTGTGTGTGTGCGTGCGTTTCAGAAGGTTTTTTTTTTCTTTTCTGTGCTTTTGAGAGGCATGGCAAACTCTTGCTGTAAGTGTTCACTGAATCAAACCTTCAGGGAGTATTTCACAACTCAGGCTGAAAATTTTTTTGGTTATGTCCTGCTACCCTTATTTCTGCACTTGCAGAGTGGGAAGTGGATGCTACCTGTGTAGGCCTTTAAATGTAACACTAACAAATAACAGTGACTTCAAGCTTTTTCTTTCTGCCCCTACACTGATGTGTGCTTTTGTGCTGAAGCAGACTTGAGTAAGATCTATTTCTTACATGCTACACAAGAGGAAAAGACAGAAGGTCTTTAGAAACAGATCTGTTCCTGCATGACACAGGGATGTGTGTGTGCAGTTCAGCCATGACAGTAGCATAGAGGAGTTTTCAGTCATTTTCAGCCGTGTTTTTTACGCAAGTGCCAGATGATGAAGGGACCTACATTGGCACATTGGTAGATCTACTGCCACCATCTAGCAACTTCTACCTTCATGTCTGCCCACAGGTGTGACTCAGAGCACAGAGGGTCTTTCATGAAAATTACAAGCCCGGTTTTGAAACCATTTTAACCAAGTGAGTGTTCAGTTGTAGTTATTGTCATCTTAGTCTTTATCAAGAAAAGTAGCATAAAAGTAAAATAATTTATCCATTTAGGAAATATGTTTGTGAGCTAAGACCTGCTTGAATTTTGGGAGTGGAGTGTCAGGTCATGATTAGCACAAATATGATGATACCTGCAATATTTGACAATAAAATAGGAAATTAATTACTGCTAAATAATTTAAAAGCATGCTCCTGATTTCATTCTTGCTGGAGTAGTCTAGTATGTTTAACCTTCTAAGGCAAGACTATTCCACTGTTTGAGCAAAGGTAGGAAAAGCATGCAAAGGGCAGGAATGTTTTTAATTGAAAATAACCTTCCAAAAAAATTGTCGAGAGGAAGTTTTTTCAAGAAAAATATTTTACAGACATTTGTTACTGTTTTCATATCTCCCTTTGGGTTTCTGGGAAGTGGCAGAGTTAGAGCACAGCAAATAAAAATAAGGGAGAGAAGAGCTGCTCTTTTTCTCGACAGGCTCATCAAAGCACAGTGAACAGAAATATTGTAAAATGGTAACAATTTGTCTCCAAAATAAAGCCTTCAAAGCCACTTGCTTTTATTTTAAAAAAAGGGTCATGAAAAAGCATGAGGGAAAGAGCCAGGAAAACATTTTGTAGGCCATCAAAGTGGGAAAAGGAACAGAAATGCTGTGTCAGTTTCAGACAGAGGCAATCAAGTAAATTTTCATGCAAGAAGGCAATGCATAAGGCCACAGGATTGCAACAGGAGTCACAGAGAAAAATAAATTATTTCAAATTAAGATCAAACCAAGTACTTCAGGAGTCCGACACAGATTTCTTGCTTTGTAGAGCAAGAACTCACTGGACTGGTAAAGTGACCATTGCTTGGATTGCAAAGGCTGGAGTATGATCACTACAAAGGGGCACAGGAAATAAAATTTATTTATGACCAAAAGACTACAACCAAAAAACTTGTGCAACCAGAATTAGGCTCTCTTTCTTAATGAGATTTAATGGTCTTGATTCCTTGATAGGGGTTAAGCGCTCCCTGTAGTGGATCACTGTAAAGCATTTAAATTTAATCGGTATGCATACAGTGCTAAAAGGAGCTAGAAAGTTCTACACCTTAGAGAGGGTCCTGCTTCATGCTGATAATAAACAGGCTAAAACTTACCCCTTTCCAAAGAGCCATCCCTCCTGCCTACTCCAGGCACCCTAGAGCTGCCAGGAGCCCCAAACTGTCCCACAGCAGACCAGTAGCCAGACCAGGTGTTAACAGAGACAGACATCTGCCTTTCCAAAGCTGTGGCTGTGTTCTGTCCACCCATGACAGAGCAGCCTTTGCATCGCCAAAATGAAGACATGGTGACAGTGCCCATGGCATGGCAGGATGTCACACCACACAGGGTGTCATGAGTGGCTTACACGCCATGCAGGGCAGGTCAGACCTCAAGCGGCACTAGCAACTGAAACAGTACTTGCTACAGCCTCGGGATCAAGAGAAGCCCAAGGGCTGCTTCTGGCCACTTTTCCTTTGTGTTCTTAGGTTTGGCACCAAGAGTACCTCAGGCTAAGAAGTCCAGCCTACACAAGTATTACAATTGCAGACAGCTGTACTGCTTTACATAACACTTACACTCATAAGAAGACAGATTATCTTCCCTGCAACACTTGCAACAATTAGTCCCTGTCATCACCAAGAACACTTCTATAATCAGGATTTTTCTTTCTACTGCCATCTTTTGGGAAGTGTTTAAGAAAAACACATACTTCAGCACCTCTTTGTGTCTTGCAGGTGTCAATGAAGGGAATTTCTGCATGCACATCTAAGTTTTCCTAAAGGTGTTGAGATCTACTAATTCATAGAATGCTCCTTCTCCAAGAAATCCTTCAGACACAAGACATAAAATCCTAAACCATGCCATATTAGAATAAAATATATATAGACAGATTTAAGACTCAGTGCACCTTCACAAAGCTGACAAAATATTTTTCTGCTTTTAGTACAGTAATTCAGTTAATCAAAAGAGGAACTAAGAGTTCTCTAACCAGTAAAACTGGTTGATATCCTTCAGAATAGTATTCTGGCACCTATGCATATTTGGCCAAAGATTTAGGATATACTGAGTTTGTTAATTGTCGCAGAAAGAGGCAGTCTTCTTCCCTCACTTCTACCTACTCCCACACATCTGATGAGATGGAGTTTAACAGTGAACTGTGTGGATTATTCACTTGTCATTTAGAGCCAATTGCTAGCCTGTGGCTTGTTCTCAAAGCTGTAGCTGGCTAACCCAAGAGGTAGTGAAATGGAAACTCTTTACACTTCTACCAGTGAGTATAATTCATAGCAGCACTGCTAGAGGCACCACTTTAGATTAAAACAGTAAAACGTTGTGATGCACTCTGCAAACTATTGTAACACACAAACAATTGTATCATGAAAATCTGGGCAACTTCTACTGCAGGGAGCCAGCACAACCTATTCCCAGACAGAGCAAGGCCAAGGATGATGAGTGACAGCTGAGAAGGGAGGTTTCCAAAGCAGGCCTGCAGTTCCCTATTCACACTGAGACGGAACCAGTAATCACCATAGTTCATTATCAGCGCCTCAAGGTTCAGCCTCCTGATCACACACTTCTGAAGTGCATCACCAGTTTGCCTCCTGATCACACACCAGTCTGAAGTGCATCACCAGTTTTTTGTCTTTGCATTATTTTGGAGTTAGTGGATGGGCAGTAGATGTGAAGTGTTCTCACCAAAACAAAACCCAAATCAACAACACCCCTAGGAAATGGTTGGTTGACTATACAAGCACTTCCATGAGAGCCAGCCTCCTTTCCAGTGTGTTGTGCATGGCAAACCCATTGTATCTAATAAGGAGAATTCCTTGGATGGAGTCAGTGGCTGTGGCGTGCGAGAAGCTCCTTCTGCAGTGCTCAGTAGCACCAGCCCTGCAGAGAAGGAGCCCTCAGTGCAGTTCCCACGTCGAACAAACAGCTGTGCTTGGACATGTTGGCGGCCAGGCCCAGGCTCGGCGCCAGCAGCACGATTCTGTGCTGATAAGCGGGGAGGTGGCTCTGCACTTTGATCACTTGGTGTGTTCCACATTACTGGGTCTGGCTTTGTGTGCTGATCACCGCTGATCACTGAATGGGGACTGAGTGGCAGTCATTTAAGTGTCTCTGTCAAATCTGCCTGCCACCAAGACTTCAGGCAAATTGCCCAGAAGAGAGCATTAGGCAGAGGATTTGAGTGCATGCTGTATGGCAGAGAACAGGAAAACACATTCAAAGGCAGGTATTTACTAAATCCTACCTATAATTAATTCTAATCCCATAATTAAAGTCGCATGCTTTTCTGCAAACATTCCCCCACACTGGACCTTCCTCCCCAGCCCAAGGTCAGGCACCAATTCGAGCAAATGAGTACATGCCACCAGGAAAGAGAGCTACGTCCCCGGGGACTGTGGTCACCCGGCCCGTGGTGCCCAACTTACTGATCCTTGTCACGGCTCCCTGCCATCTGACTCGAAGTAGCTTTCAGGCATTTTCCAGCAAACAGCATCCGGGCCAGACCCTCAAAAACACACAGAAACAAACCCGCCTGGAAATCAATCACCAGTGCCAAGCATCTTAATATCATCGTAAATTGTGAGCTTTGTGTCTGTGCTGAGCCAGCAGAGGCCTGTGTATGGGAGTTGGGGTTGTGATAATGTGAAACTTATCATACCCAGATTTGCAGAGAGATGAGATGTGTACCTGAGCCCACATAGGTAGGCTTACAGCCCACTGGGCATGAGGAGGAGACTAAAGGCAAGATAATTATGTCTGCATGGACTGAAAATGTCCTTCTCGTTGTAGCTGCTTCCACTGGCAGGGTGTGTTTTCACACATAGGCACACATAAATACCTGCACACAAGCAACAGATACACTCTGTTTGGAAGTAAGAAACTGGGGAAGCCCAAGGGTGCCATTTTCTTACAGAAGGCTGGGTGATCATCCAGAGTGAGCACACACATGAATGTGTTTGCAGACAAACTGGAGCAGAGGCAAGTGCTTTGTTTTTGGAAATGCATTTATAAATGGATAAAGAGACCTCCCCCCAGGGATTGCAAGAAAAGATCATATCATTACCAGTGATGCCAAAGATAGCTTATGGATGACCATTGGTTTTTAAGATGAAGCCATTTATTTAGATGTTATCACACTTCTCTAAGAAAGAAGCTCTAGGCACCTTTTTCAATTTAAAAAAAAATAGAAACAAGCATCTGCCATGTGTTGAATATTCCCCATTAGCAGCAGGTTTATGCATGCATGCGTTTTAAAATGTTTATTATGACAATACTTGTTATGACTGCCTTAGATTTAGTAAATACCACATGATAATCAGACACAGTTGTTAGACCTTGAGCAAAATATGATTTTATTTATTTTTAACATACTGAACAATAGCTATTTCTTGGTAATCTAAACTGAACACAGGCACTTGAGACTACTTTGTTTCCTTGGAGGAGACAGTGAAAAGGAGGGAGGGGAAAAAAAATAAACCTGATCTCTGTGGGAGAGTTTTTCAAGAAGCAAAAAGGCAAGATTACATTTACCATAAATCCTACTTTTCTCCCTACTGAATGCACAAGCCCTTATAGACACTTTAACAAGGTAAATTCTTCACCTACTGAAGAAACAGGTATTGTCTTCAGTGAAGCTTTAGGCACTGTTACAAGCAAAATGGTGCAGGACCCCAAACCTTCTGGGGCATAGATCAACCATCTTGTGCCAGTAGCATGGCTGGGTCTTTGCCCAGGTGCTGTGCTCCCCTGTACTGTCCTCCTGCTCTTCACTGCTGAAAATAAGATTAAATCAGTACAGCTAGTGTTAACTTGGGTTACAGAACAGGTTAGCTTTCAGAGGAAATCCATCTCAAGGTATATTTGGTTCCTTCACTCCCTGCTTTTATGTGGAATATGACTGAATTTTCAAAAAAAGAAACCCCCTACACTGGTGTTTAATTAGTTTGCTGGCAAACTGGAAAACATCTGTCCAAATTATATAAAGACTCATTTGGCACAGAATGACAGAAGTGTGGCAATGTGTGCACTAAATGGTGCTTGAGCACATGCAAAATTATTTGGCATGCAAAAGGTTTTGTTTTTTCCTCTACCTGAAAACACAAGTTTCCACTAAAATTCAGCCTCTGTACAGTACAGGGTACCCTCAGATCTGTTCAGAAAGTACTACTGACTGACAGGTTAGTCTTCAAATGATCCAGAGATGAATTTAATGAAATCCAGAAATTATCCAGAGTTAATGATCCAGAGATGAATTTAAGCTGTGATGAAGTTTTGAAATAGTGTCTTTGAAAACCGTGGACAACAATGAGCTGGGAAATTCACTGCTCAAGTTGGTTACATTTTGCAGCACCAGTGCTGAGAACAACAAGCAACATTTGCTTGATTCTTGTATCTGAAAATGCCCCACCCTTGAAGTCACAATAGCTATTCACTGGATAGAAATAGCTTAGTTTCGTACAGGAACTAAAGCCTATATAGCTGCTCTTCTAATTTTGTGATGAGAATTCATCCTAAAAAGGTAGCTAGCTAACAGAACTGGTTTACAAATGCCAACACCTCCCTCCCCAATTTATAAGCCCGGTGCTCAATCCAATGCTTTTCATGTGGTGGAGACCTTAAGAAAGACATGTATTTGGTGGGGAGGTCCACACTTTTGCAAGCACAAATCCATCAGTAGTTTAAGGGATATGTATTGTAGAAAGCAGGGACAGGATAGGTACTTGTTCCCAAAGTAGCCGTAAAAATGAAAACAGAAAAAAAAAGTGCTATTACTTTGTGAGGACTTCAGTTCTCTCTAATAAGCCCTTCTGTGACATTTCTTGACTTGCCATGTACCTCTGTGTATGAACTGGGTGGGGCCTGTCAGTGAAAACCCCCCAGAGAGCAGCTGTGCACCTCACCCACCAGCTCTCTGTAAAGCAGCAGGGCTGCTCCTTATGCACCTCAACACTCTGTTTGCCATTTCCATTGCATTATACTGCTTCTTGGATGTCTCTGTATGACAGACACTTTAGTGAGCTGTATAATGCTCCTGTGGCATTGGATACACTATTGTAGATACTTGGTAATAGGATCTGTTGTCAAGGTCACTCCAGAAATCACCCTAACCCCTTCTGATCTCAACAAAACACGCTGGAGAATGTAGCTTTTTATCATCAATTGTTTTTAGTAGCACTCTTCTGTGAACAAAATCTCCAGAGTCACTAGGATTTTTATTTTGCAGCACTCATTTTCCTTGTGGAAACCAGAACACTAGCAAGGCCATCCCCCCAGTGCTGTGGGGAACTAGTCTCTGCAGCTTCAGGCAGCCCCCATAGAAGGGACCGCAGGGAACAGATTTCAGGTCACTGAGATCCACTCATGCCTTACGCCTGTTTGGGAAATACAGCAATTCAAAAGCAAGAACTGGTAAGTTAAGCCCATGGGGGTAGTCCCTGGGTGTTTATCTTAGAAGTTCTCAGACAACCCAACCTTGGTTGCATAGTGATGACTTTCCTGTAAGAACCAATAAATCAAGGGCTAATTTCCACTCTTTGCAAGACCACCTATGATTTCAAGTCCCAAGTGGATGGGCATCACTCTTTCCATACACTCTTTACATAATTACGCTAAAACAGCCATTATTTCATCACACCAATTTAAGAATTATGACTGCTGGTGCATTTTGTTTTGTCTCCTATTTCTGCTGACAAACTCAAATAGCCAAAGAAAGGTCCTTTATAGTTTTCTCAGGAGAACAGTTCTACCAAAGAGATTATTGAGAAATGTTTTCACTCACTGTAAAAATGTGTTTTTTCAAGGATTCTCTCTCACCCACAGAACCAATCAGATACCTTCACACACAAGCAACTGAACACTGTGGTTTAGGATAATGTTCCTTCACCTCAAGTGTCTTGTTCCACCCTAGGTAAAGCAAAATGTTTGTTGTGGCTTAATCTGAATGTCTGATGCAAAATGACATGTCACATTGTGGGAAAGCTCAGTGGCTCCTCTCCTCCATCTTCCTTCCAACATCCAAAGTTACAGTAAAACTTTGCTTTCTCCAAGCCCTTGGCTTCTCTAAAGGTGTACTCATGCACTTATTAACCTGCCACAAATACACAGACAAATTCCTATTGCTTTCTGACAAAAACCCTGGAAAATCCCAATCCAAAGTGAAATTATTGTTCCACCAACAGTCATCTTGGAAAGCATGTCAGATTGCATTACATGAATGCATTTGAGGGTGATCCCTAAATTGCTGGGATTTGGGTGAAGGGGGTGGAAGGTCTTACACTTTGGCTGAATCTTCAAAACAGGTTTTTCTCCTTCTCACTCTCCTTGATTTCTGTCACTGTGAGGAAAACATCTCCTTTTGCTGTTCAGAAGCTCTGGAAGACCTTTCCAACATTTAGGATCTATAGGCTTCTTTTGAAAACCAAGAGTAAGATTTTCAGTAGCTTTTAGGCATTTAAAGATGCCCATAGTGAATGGATTTCACTAGGAAACCCATTAAATGAGTTTCCTAGTTAGGTCTTCAAACTAGAGCTGTGCACCCAGGCATTCAGAAACAAACTGCAAGGCAGAAAAAACACACCTTCATCTTCTCTCAGTGCATAAATAACATTTTAGACAAGCTGAGTAGGATGAGAGGAATGAGCAGAAACTCTGAAGGACTATCCCCGACATCTCTCATGCTTCTGAGCAGGCTTTCCCTGTAGTGATGGTATCTGACAGCAATAATCCAGCAGCAGCACATATGACTCTACCACATCTCTCATCAAGACTAATTTTGTCTGATCCCTCCTTCCTTTGGGAGAAGGGGAAGATGAGCTGGACAGACAGTACCAAACACAGGCTGTGTCTCCAGTAACTGCAGCAGATCCCAAGCCCCAGACAGCTCACGAGGCCACAGGGGAGGCTCTGACCTCCTCCCACAAAGATATCAGCCAAATCACATCTAGCGCAAGGTTGTTCAGTAAATAAACTCCCACCTTCCACCTCAGCTAGTCACAGGCACCAGCCCAAGCCAAAATCAATAGATGAGAAGCCATCTGTCATTTCCAGGCCACACTGGTTGAGTTATGGATGAGTCAAAAAACACTACAGGAAACACAGATGGGGTGAGATCATCTCCTTCTCTGGAGCCCTCCTATCTCTACAAGTCTTGCCTAATCTCCCTCAAAATTTCCATGTGCATATACAAAACCATCTCGTGTACCTTGTGGTTGTGCCTGTTCCAGTGCAGGTGCATTGTGTGATGTTTGGCAGGGCCAGGCCAGCCTGGCACAAGCAACAGGAGCCTGAATTCACCTGAGCAGCAGGCAGGCTGGTGTCTCCTGTAGGAAAGTTTTTTCAGTTATTTCAAATACCTCCCACTCGCACACAAAGTCCATGTTTTGTAATAAAAACAAGGAGAAAATCTCATCCAAAGGAATTTTACCTATTTCCCCTTCTACTTATTCCACTGAAGTTATCTTTTTAAACCCTCCCCCCACCAAAACTGGCCACTAGAACAACAAAGTAGCCAAGATGCTAAATGAATAACCTAATTCTTCAAAATCCACCTTGCCCTTCATACTAACAGGTTTCAAACCCAGTCCTATATCATCCAGTCTCTTATAATTTTTTAAAAGGTTTGACTGAATTTCTCCCTTCATACAGGTAATGTTTTTCCTTTGAGAGAGAGGCAGAGAGAATAGTGCCTCTCTATAGAAAATAGAAAATTTTCCAGTAACTGAAATTTTCCATGCAAACTTAGGTAGGCATTACCCTATTCAGCTGCAGAGAAGCAAAGGTGTTGCAATTTACTCCTGTACAGAAAGGAGCAGGAAGGCCAAGAAAGACAAGGGGGATATATTCCTGCCTCCCCCATTATCCCCCACCCGTCCAAAAAAACCCCAAAAGGTTGCTTAGGGTCCATGTGCCCAGATGAAGCTGCAATGGGTTAGTTCAGTCACCCCACCCCAGCCAAGCCACAATAACTGATCATGCACAGGCTGTCCTCCCACTCCAAAGCTCACCATTGAGCTTTAAGCAGAAATATCACATCCCAAGGCCCTAATCCTTTAGCTCACAGCAGCACAGCCAGCTGTGGGCTAAAAGCCACATTAAACTCACTGGAGGAGAAGCATTTGCTGAAATGCTTTGCTGAACAGGATGAGCAACTGTGCTTGGGCTTTAGCTACCCTTACAAACTCCTGTACATCTTGGCTCTGGTTTTCTTTGCCACATGGCAGCTGGTTAGTCCAAGAATTCCTGGGAGGGAAAGTGACTGTAGAAACTCAGCTGTGCAACATATGCTCCATCTAGTGTTTATTCGTAGTATTTAATTTTCTTAAAAGGTTTGGTTTGCTGTTAACATATATTTCCATCTTTTCTGTAGTTCATATATCTGTAGGTGATCATTGCTGAAAATAACCTGCTTATTTCAACTACACCATTTTGATCTAGCCTCCATTTACACCTTCAGTAATGACTATACACCAATTTCCATTTAGAGGTAAAATCTCATAGAGCAAAATTAAGGGAAAATGTTTTAAAAAGGCAGCAAGGGTTTCCCCAGGTGCTTTGCCAACACCAAGTGAATGGAAAACGTCAAACAGGAGTAAAACATAAAACCTGGCGGGCACACAGGGGAAAGTTTCTCCCCATAAATGATACTTCCCAGACATGAGGGCACAGTGCTGAGCCCCTTCGCCACAGACTGAGGTACTTTTTCATCCTCTATGTCGATCCAGGCCGCTGGGGAAGGACAGAAAAATAAGCAGGTGACACAAAGCCCTTGCTGCCTTTTCAGGCTACCCTCATCACACCAGAACACAGCAGCTGCTGGGAGCAAGTCCTGACAAGTAATTTGGCAAAGCACCCAGGTTGGTGCAAGGCATTGCAGAGTAGAAAAAAGGAACAGCGGCAACAGCCATCAGGTTTGGCAACTGCCATGTGTATTTTGAAAGGGCAGGACTTGCATGCCAGATTTGACTGTGGACCAAAACACTTCAACACACAGAGTCTCTTTTTACCACATGCTATCCCCTATTTACATTACTTGAAGGAGTTCCTGGTTCCTAATTTGCTGTTCAGCTGATGGTAGTGCCCTTAACTGCAAAAAGAAAAGCCAACAACAGGTGGGACAAGAAGTCCCAAGCTAACATTTTGATAAAGAAGTAAAAGAAAGAAAGCCCAACCCCATTCTGTGGTCTTAGCAGGACTGGTGAGGTGCTGGGGTGGGCTGCCTTGCAATGGGCCAGGATCTGCAGTGGGGAAGACCTTCAGAAAATAGTTGAACATTCCCAGAGGAAGGCTTGGGTTGGCTGATCCTACCTGGAGTGGTGGCAGCCTAAGCAGGTCCACTCCTTCTGGGAGGAGGCCGAGAAGATCCCAGCCCAGCTAAGAGGAGAGCTGGCAAGGAGCTGTGATAGAAACAGAACAGCCCTCGGACACTGCAGCCACAGGGTACAATCCCAGGCACAGATTTAAGCTCAGAAACAGCGCTTTCATTGCTGTGGAAAGAAGAAGGGGAACTGACAATACAGCTTCTTGGGCAGAACACATTTAGGAAATCCCCACATCCCCTGCCTGCTCTTCCCATGTGCCAGAGCTTGCAGCAGAGCTCCCCAAATCTCAGGTGAGAAGGCAGCAAACTGGGAGCAGGCTCCTGTGTGAAGTAACCACAAAGGGCTCCTCTGGGGTGGCATAAAACTAAATACATAGAAGGGCATTTGCTGTAACAGCAGTGCTTGAGTAGACCCTCCAATAAATCAGATACAGGCCTTCTGCGGGATATCCTCCAGGGCAGCACACAAACCAGGGCCACTTTGCAGAGATTTAGGTCCAGTTTGCTGCAGAAAATGAGAACAGCGTACCCTAATGAGGAATGCACAACATGAAAATACATGTTCCAACTGTGTGTTTTGTGGTGCTTTTCATAGGTGATGGCCATGCTGCTCTTCCCCGTGCAGCTGCTGGTAGTGGCTGTCGCTGTTTACCTAGAGCTGGTGAGGTCTGCTCAAGGTGGTGCCTACTATGGGATCAAGCAGCTGCCACCTCAGGTGCCCCAGTACCAACCCCTTGGACAACAAGTACCTCACATGCCACTGGGCAAAGAAGGCATCCCAATGCAGCACCTGGGCAAGGAGGTACCCCGCATGCCCTACGGGAAGGAGTACCCCCATCTGCCCCAGTACAGGAAGGAGGTCCCACAGATGCCCATGCTCGGCAAGGATATTGCTCCCAAGAAAGAGAAAGGTAGGTCAGCATGTCCCTCTCTACTCCTGCACGGTCCCATCTGGCATGCCATGGGGAAACTGAACATTGGAGCAGGCTGCTGCTGCAGGCTGGGCACAGCACCCTTGTGCCCAAAGGGCTGGCCAGGTTCATACCTGGCCACAGGTGGACAAAACAGGTTCAAGGGAGCTGTGGGACAGCTCAGGGTCACCAGCACAAGACCAGAGTCATCCTCTGGGCTGCAGCACAGCCTCTGAGCAGCCCTTCCTGCAATGAGCCACCAGCATACAGGTTTGCTCAGGTGCTGTTCAACTCTAGGAAAAGCCTTGCTGTCCCACCTGTTTGTAAGAGATCCTCTGACGGGGTTTCAAATGATGGCTCAGAGTCCTGTCTGGATCTGCTCCTACTCTCACTGGAAAAAGCAGACATATGAACTAAGAGTCCCAAGGTTTAAATTTACGGGAACATCACTGTTTTTGTCTGACTTTGTCCAGACCCTGTGATTTTGAGGTTTGCCGATAAAAACATACAATTTCTCTACAGACTCTGGAGTCCTCTTTCTGTAGGTTATTTATGGGTGTAACAGGGGCCATCCTGTACAGAGGATTAATGCACAGATCTGCGCGTACAAGCACTTTGTCTGTTCAGTAAAGGAAGTTTGGACAGTATTAAGGTATTCAAGAAAACAAAAAAAAAGTCCAAAATACAAAGGGTGACCAGGAACACCCAGTGTCATAAAATTCTTGTGAGGACCTGTGCAAGAGCAGACAAACTGGGTAACTTTGTCTTACTGAGGCCCCAGCTAACCACAGCCTCCACTGACTTCAGAGAAAAATGGAAGATTTCAGGGCCTATTTTTGGAGTGTATGAACAAGAACCATTGCCTGTAGTAAAATCAACCTACCTCATAAGGAAAGATTTTTGATGCGCATAAAACACAACATGTGCAGAGAGGGAAGGTTTCTGCCTCCCATAAAACAGAGGTCTGCCCTCAAACCTCATCTCCTCTCCTTCCCCAAATCTCTTACTTCTTTACACATTTTAGAGCCAGAAAGAGTTTCCATTAACCCAAAAAGCAGCAGCTTGAAAAGCAACCAACCCCAGCAGCAATGTCCCTACCCTGACCTGCAATGACAAGTGGTGACATACACAAAAATGCGGGTTTCAACAATAAAACCTTTTTCAAAGTGTGTAGAAGAGCCATAACTAGACATGGCTATGCCAAAAGAGCAATAGTGATTAAGGCTGCAGGTTTCCAGTAATACTCTAATGGGAACCAAAGCCTTCGGGAAAATACAGACATACCTTATGTATAAACTTCTTACTAATACAATCTAATTTAATTGATCTTGCTTATTTTCGCCCATCCAGAAAAAGCACTTTTATGCCAGAGTTGCTCCCACAGCACGAGAGCACTGAGTTTCCTGCAAAAACTCTTAAAGGTAGATTGATCTACCTCAATGTGGGACAAAATGCAGATTTTGCTGTTTAAGATTGTCTAGGTAGAAAACACCACCAAAGCACAAATGGCTTTTACATATCATGCACAGTAATTACTTTGTGGTAACAAAAGCACACATGGAAGTTTGGAGTATGAAAAACAGTAACATCCTCTTTAATTCTCAACACCAACCTGTAACTCACTAGTTATCTCTGTCTACCACAAAACGACAAGGCATCATTAAAAGCATATTCAATTCAAAACCCTGTTTTTGGAAGGATGTGACTGCACTCACCTTTTATCTCTCCCTCTCCCCTTTCTTCTTTTCTTCCCAGAAATTCCCATGCGCAGTCTGAGGGGTGAGCAAGGTCCCCCGGGTGAGCCTGGACCAAGAGGGCCACCAGGGCCACCAGGATTACCAGGTCATGGTGTACCAGGAGCCAAAGGAAAACCAGGCCCGCAAGGATACCCAGGAATTGGAAAGCCGGGTTTGCCAGGGATGCCAGGAAAACCAGGGGTCATGGGGCCCCCAGGGCCAAGAGGGGAGATGGGGCCGAAGGGGGAGATTGGGCCCATGGGGATTCCTGGACCACAAGGCCCACCAGGGCCTCATGGGCTTCCTGGCATAGGGAAGGCGGGTGCTCCAGGGCTGCAGGGGCAACCAGGGCCAAAGGGTGAGCCTGGGATGAAGGGGCCACCAGGAATCCCTGGGATCCCAGGGCCAAAAGGGGAGAAGGGTGTTGGGATCCCAGGTTTGCCAGGTCTGAAGGGTCCACCTGGGCTTCCTGGTCCCCCTGGCCCCATAGGACTGCCAGGGGTTGGCAAACCCGGCATGGTTGGCTTCCCTGGCCCACAGGGACCCCTAGGCAAACCCGGACCCCCAGGAGAGTTGGGGCTGCAGGGGCCTCCAGGGGCCCCTGGGATCCAAGGCCCTCCCGGCGCACCTGGTATTGGCAAACCAGGCCAGGATGGCATGCCCGGCCAGCCCGGCTTCCCGGGTGGCAAAGGGGAGCAAGGATTGCCAGGCCTGCCAGGGCCCCCCGGCCTCCCTGGGGTTGGGAAGCCGGGCTTCCCTGGGCCCAAAGGGGAGCGAGGTGTGGGTGGTCTGCCTGGGCCCCTGGGGCCGAAGGGGGAGAAGGGGCATGCAGGGCCACCTGGCATGGGAGGGCCACCAGGGGAACCCGGCCAGCCAGGACTGCCAGGCATCATGGGACCCCCGGGGGCCGCCGGTTTCCCAGGACCTAAAGGAGAGGGGGGTGCTGTAGGGCCACCAGGACCAGTCGGCCCCAAAGGGGAACCCGGCCTGCAGGGTTTTCCAGGAAAGCCAGGCTTTCCTGGGGAAGTGGGTGGCCCTGGGCTGCGGGGGCTGCCGGGCCCCACAGGACCCAAGGGGGAAGCCGGACACAAAGGCTTGCCGGGACTGCCGGGTGTCCCGGGGCTTGTGGGGCCAAAGGGTGAGCCCGGGCTCCCCGGAGCCCAGGGGCTTCAGGGCCCCTCGGGCATCCCGGGCATCGCGGGACCCAGTGGTCCTATCGGCCCCCCCGGGCTGCCAGGGGTGAAGGGCGAGCCAGGCATGCCCGGCCCCCCTGGCTTCCCTGGGGTAGGCAAACCTGGTGCTGCGGGGCTGCAGGGACCCCCGGGAAAACCTGGGGCGCTCGGTCCTCCTGGCCAGCCGGGGGTCCAGGGGCCACCGGGTCCCCCCGGGCCGCCAGGTCCCTCGGTCATCATCCAGCCCACTCCACCAGCTGTGGGACAATACCTGCCTGAGGTGGGACCAGGGATAGACGGCTTGAAGCCCCCCTACGGCTACAAGGGCAAGAAAGACAAGGCTGGCGGCATTGTTTACGAGATGCCTGCATTCACGGCAGAGCTGCTCACGCCTTTCCCCCGAGTTGGGGTGCCCGTGAAGTTCGACAAGCTCCTGTACAACGGCCGGCAGAACTACAATCCCCAGACGGGAATCTTCACATGCGAGATCCCCGGTGTCTACTATTTCGCCTACCACGTCCACTGTAAAGGCGCCAACGTGTGGGTGGCGCTGTACAAGAACAACGAGCCGCTCATGTACACCTACGACGAATACAAGAAGGGCTTCCTGGACCAGGCTTCGGGCAGTGCCGTGGTGCAGCTGATGCACGGAGACAAGGTTTACGTTCAGATGCCATCCGAGCAGGCGGCAGGACTCTATGCCGGGCAGTACGTTCATTCGTCTTTTTCAGGGTATTTATTGTATCCCATGTAAAGCAAACAGACACACACACACACAACACAAACACAAAATCAAAACCTTTCTCCTCTGCTTTTAACTTTTATACAACAAAAGGTGCATTTTATGACCATTTGACCATCTTGTACAAAAACAAAAATAATAAATACAAAGTTTAACATTATGCACAGCTAGTTATAAAAAAAGGTGTGGCAAACATATCTAAAGATGTATATCAGGTTCATAAATAGTTGTTTTGCACCCAAGGGGGACATATTAGCTGTACATTATATATTTCTGCAATGCCATGCTTACTTAATTTCATTCACAGTAATTCAGTACTAAAGTTCAAATCAGTGTATGTCACTCACTCCTGTTGCATTGATCATAGTTATGAGACGAAAAACAGTGACTTAAAGCAGAGTAGGTCAGTCTCTAATTATATTTTAAAAAATTGAGAGGCTTATTTGTCTGGGTGGGGGTTTTCTTTGATTTTTTATAACCGGTCTACCTGACAAGCAAAGGTTCCCTTAGCTGGAGACTTTTATTTCCCTTCCCCTGTAATAAAATAATCCTGCATGTGTGAGTTTTTTTCCTGAACAATTTATTTATGATGGAAGAGAAATCCTGATAGCATGATCCTTCCCCCCAAGCCTTCTCCAGCAGTCACTGGACCTAAAATGTCACCAGTGCTTCCAGCAGGCACTGGCTTCACTTCTAAATGCCACAGCACTTAAAAAGTCTCCGTTCCCTATTCACACAGCTCAAGTAGAGGAGGTAAATCTCCCCCATTTATTTGTGCCACATCATTGAGACATTTTAGCCAACACGTAGCCATACTTCCAGGAGGCATAAATTTGCTTGGATTTCTGTGCTTGTACCAAGAATCCACTTAGCTTGTCAGAAGAAACATCTATTCTGCCACTCAGCAAAAGCTGAATCAGTTTGCTTTTCAATGACTAGGCAAAGCAGAAGTAGCTTTGTTTGCGTAACTGATTTACTGCTCGAGATCAACCAATAACTTTACTGGCAATACTGATCATGCAAATTTATCTGAGAACTTGGTTCTATCTAAAAACTGATTTCCAATCCTTATTTATACGTTACCAGTTGTCAAGGAGAACCTGCAGGCCTCAATACTTTTCTGTACTTGAGGACAGTGACTTCTGTGCACGAAGTCTCTGTCTGCTCATCAGTGGTGCTAAATCTCACCTCAGCAAGTGTTCTGTTTCCAAAGGGCAGTGGACCTTGCTGTGGTTCCCTGTACAGTGCTGCACATCACACATGGCTGCACTAGTTCAAGGAGCTAAGTGCTCATCACTTCTTCAGTGTCTCTAGCTACCGCTACTGCTTTTGATTCAAAAATGAACTAGATTTTTTCATGTAGAACTAAGATTGGATTTAACTGGCATGACCATTATTTAAATGCAGAGTTTAATGCAGTCTAACATTGACTAAGGACTCCAGTGACATAATGTGGTGCTTTATCTCAGAAATTTTATGGAATGGTGGCAGGAATGGACAAACAGTTTACCAGACACTGGTGACTTCAGTATGTTCCCAGAATATATGAGATATGTCAAAAGCAAATAATTTTGTATTTAAAATTTTTGTACTGATTTGAAAGAAATACCTTATTAAATATCTTTAAAAATAAAACCAAAAAACAATTCTGTCTTCATTCAGAACTATCAGAAGGAACATTCATCCTGCTGAACTCATTTATCAGACCACAAGGGCTCTCTGAAACCACTGACAGCCTGATAGAGGGGGGGGAAATTAAGAGATACACCCTTTTCTCTAGTTCCCATCTCCTGGTAAAACATGCTGTAAGCCAGAGAGGGAACACATCCCATTCAGTGGGAGGGCACAGCAGGGTTTGAGGGGTACATGAAGAGGGAGGGACTCCCTCAGGTAGCCCCTGGGGACAAATACTGCTCAGCATGAGCCAACATGGGAGTGCAGCTGAAGAAGGCAGAGGGACAACCAAGGAATCAGCCACAGAGGCTGCTGCTAAGGGCTTCTGTTGCCTGAAAAGGCAGAACTGGCTGCGCAGGATGAGAGGTCCTGGCTCTCCTGATGTGGTTTCCTCACCTCAAAGACAAGCATTTCCTCCAAGCTGGTGAACGCCTGAACTGTCCATACTGTGCATGCACTGAATACCTACTCTGCCAGAGAATTGTTATCTGAATCTCCCTTGGACTCCCTGAAGCCTTCAGCATCTCATTTTTACTGCACAAAGGAAAAAGACTGCACTCAGCATCTCTCTATCTAAAGCCATTTTCCCTTTCTGAAATTTTTTATCGCACACCATCTTCGCTCTTCATCTCTTATTTTAGCAGTCCCCCACCAGTTCACAGTAAGACAAACAAGATTCAAAATACAACGAAAAATTTGAATCACAAGGATGCTGCTCTTGATCTTACCCACAAAAAACATGTCTTGGCTATGGTTGTACTCCGCCTGGATCTCTAGCCACAGTACAACTCTGCCCATCTAGGTTCAAAAACTTTCAGCTGTTTGCTCTGCAAAGCACTGAAATTTGTTCCAAAACTTGAAACCATATCTGACAACACCATTTACTTGACGAATAATAACAGCCCTGGGCATACCCACACATCCACACTCACACACAGAACACCAGCCTTGCAAAAATAAGTCTGAGGTCACTGTCTTTAACAGTTTATTCACAGGAAAATAATCTCCTTCTATATGTAGCATTCAAAATTTCATTTGAAACAACTAGAAGAATTCTTCAAAATACAGGTGGCATTTCAAAGACATATAAAACTTAAGACAAATAGCAAATAAAATAAGTATTTCCCAATACCAAAAACATATGCTGAGCTTTATATGTTCTTAAAAATCAGAGTCCACTTAAAAGTGAAGGTATTTATACTCTTCCCCCAGAGCATTGCTAAAAAGGAAAGCATGGCATTGGAAACAAGAAGTACCACATGCTAATTAAACATCAAAGTTGTGATTCTGTATTATTATCACCTATATAGTCACTGGAAATATCTGGAATACATTTAGGAACATCTCCTAGACACTCAGATTCGTATTTAGTGCAATAGTCTGCGACTTCCCTTAATTATTACAGCAGAGGAAATAACAGTTTCCCAACAAAGAAACCTCCAGAAAGTGTGAGCCAAACAGAGCTTTCAGCCAACATGTGTCATCCTGCCTGTTTTGTGCACAGTCACAGCTCTAAAATACCAAACTATCTGACAGTGCAGCATTTTGAGATGGGTGACAGATAAAATGCAGAAGGACCTTTGCTGTAAATTCAGCAAGCTGCCAGAGAACATGAACAGAATAAGAAGGGAGGAAAACATCTTACTTCAGCTAGAAAAATGATGGGAGACACTGGGGACCTACACAGTTACACCATTATCAGACACATAAATAAAGCTGGCAGCACCCTGGGATTCAAAACTGGCAGCTTCACTCCCGATATGATTAAAAAAAAAAACCAGATAGCTTTTAAAGGGAAGTTTCAGTGCAGATTTCATTTTCAAAAATGGCAAAAAGGTAAAAAAAGTCCTAATAGCAGGTCAGGCCCAGAAACTAAGTATTTGATGTTAGCATTATTGTTTTATTCTAAAAGCCCCAAGTCTTTGGTACAGCAAAACACCTCTGAAAATGTGTGCCCAGACAGAAGAGACACTAATTTGTGATCACTGCTGAGAAACACACTACATATGGGTGTTTCTACCTCTGTCCTTGAGGCAGAGCAGCAGGAATGCTGTATGTGAAGCAGGTGCTGGAACAGGGCTGGTGTACACAGGATCCTACAACTTGTGGGGAGAAAAATTCATGATTTGGCTCACTGCTTATAATAGAAGAGAAAAAAGCTACTGGCCTGCAAGCAGGGCTTTCAAAAAAAAAAAAAAAAAAAAAGAAAGAAAACAAAAAACCCAAACAAACAAAAAACCCAACAACAACAAAAAAACCCACCACAAATGCCTGATAGTTTATCAGCAGCATCAGCTCATCAGCTCTTGGCTTGATCCTGAGGGAACAGTTTCATTCAAAATGTTACCCAGTCACCCAGGGACAAAAACTGCAGTGGACTCAACACCCCTGGCAGGAGCACAGAAGTGGTAGAAAAATATCCCTCAAAATGCCGCTTAATTTGAAAAATAAGTCAGCCATACCATGGGAAGGCTTATTAGGATATGAAAAGAAACAGCTGATATGGATAAATGCTTGTCGAGAACATATTAAATTCATTGAGAACACCACACATTATTTAAAAAAATATTTTAGGGAGATCAAAAAGCTGATGTGGCAAAAGTGGAAAAGACTAAAGGAATTTTTTTTTTTTTAAGTACAAAGATTTTGGGAGACACCATTTGTTTGTCATGAGGCTTCTATTTTTTTCCAATTATTTTATTTGATTTGCTACAGCTAGAATCCAAATCCCATCCTCCCAAAAAAAGCAGAAAACCTACTAGAAAAATTGGAGAAGAAATCAGTTTAGATTAGTGGGAAGACTATCTCTGGAGATGAAATAAAGCAGAGAAAATAACCACATCTTCAAAAGCAGAGCTCCCTACCCACTTCCTGGAACTGGAGACGGGTGGAGAAGCAGAGGGATGCAGTCTGCACCATCACAAAAACTCTCCTCACAGTGTCCGGAACATATTCAACAGCTCTCCTGGAAAAATACCCTCCTGGACAGCTTCCTGCAAGATGTTACATGGATGCAGCTGAAATGTGGCAACAGCCATTGGGAGAGCAGGGGGCCCCAGCTCTGGAAGCAACCACAGGTTTTGAGGGTGAACGAGCAGCCCCCCACTTCTGCTGGCCTTGGCTCTCAACACTATCTAAGATCTCCCAGGGGCTTCTCTGCAACAACAGCTTGGAGAACACTGCTATGTCTGCAAAAAGCCTTGCCACAGCAGCTTTTGCAGTGGAATTACTACTGTCCGGAGTTTAAATCACTGTAGGTTTGGGGCTGCAGAATCACATACAAACCTTTTTAATTAACTGAAATAACCAGGAGAGATGAATGCTGTTAGAGACACAAAGACAATAATGTCACTATTTTCTTGAGTGAAACCCCACCTGTTTGTATTGAGATTTTCAAGCGAAAATCTCTACAAAGTCTCAGGAAAAAGTAAAGGAAATTCAAAAAATTAAGAGCCCTTCTGCCAGTTGGTGAAGAAATTATGATTTCCTCCATTTCTACCACCAATGTCACCTGGGGACATGATCCCTGCTCCTCCACACCCCGACCTGCCACCCTGCACACAGCTGGAGTACAGCTGCAGCCAAGCAACATGCAGCAGACAAGACACCATGGCACACCCTGTCCCTTGCTGGGACACACCTGCATCCTTCCCCAGCCCATGCCACAGATTTTTCTGACATCTCAAGTTATTTCAGGTATGTCCAGCTTGCTTGAAACAGACCAAAGCTCAGGAATCACTGGGTGAAAACACAAGCCCCTCCTTCCCTTCAGCTGTGGCACCTCTCCAAACCACACTGCCTTCCCCTTAATTCCCAAATGGCAATTCCTCTACATAGCTGCAGCAAAACAAATTGTGTTTAGCAGTCTTGCAATCCTCACTTTCTGAAAATAACAAATACCCTAGTTTATGTTCATATTGTGATTGTATGCATTACTCCTAAATGTCCTCTCTATATAATTTTATAGAAAAGCAACCATGGTATTCCTACCAATTTCAAAAACTTTTTTAAGTGGACTTATTTGCCTTTTCTTCAGGTTTGATTAATAAAGATAACCACAAAATCATCCAAAAATTCTGCCATAATTAAAATAAAAATTTTACATAGATGTCCTGTGAGAGAACTGGAACTGCACATGGTTGTTCTTTGACAGCTGTCAAGCGTGTTCCCAAGCAGATTTCATTTATTCACAGGCTTGTCAGAGACAAACCAATACAGGAAATATAAACTTCCCATTAAATGTTTCAACTAAAATCTTGAGCAAGTTCCCACTGCTAAATGACTTAGTTCATCCACACACTTCAAACTTAAATGTCAACACAGAAGAGGTAAACAGATGCCAAATGATAATTCAGCCAAAGTACATCCTGGATATTCCCTACCACACTCTAATGCCAAAAATGGGAGTATTCCTTGTTTGTATTGATGTATTACAACATCTGAGGAAGGAGGTTGTCCTCATTTGGAAAAATCCACCTGTTTTTGAGGAAACAAACAAAAAAAATGCATGAGATGCTGTCCTGGAGAACTAGGACTCCAACAAACATTGACTCTAAACTCAGGCATGAACATGTTTGTCCAATCTTTTGTTTCTACTGTGCTATGGGGGCTGACACAGGTAGTTCGGACAGCTCTTCAGTCTTCATATTCCCTCTTTTTTAAGTCAAGTCAGCAACTGTAAAATTTACTGGATGCACAGCACAGGGAGTATTATTATTCTATAAAATGTGTACAACATTGTCAACACCAACATCTCCACAAATCAGACAAAGGGTCTTCACCTTCGGCAGAGGCAGACAGAAGCCGAGAGTTGATGGTCAGTGCAGAAGCTGTGGGTGCTCGGCTGAAGGTGGACATCCTCTCCTCAGGAGTATGGCAGAACAAAACCTGTACAGTCTGTATGTTCCCCCTTCTCCAAAACACACAGTAATGATTCAGATGCATAGTTTTAAAGCTATTTTCATACAAGAAGACAAGATAGTCATGACTTTATGTCCACCTACTGAATGAACACTGGTCATCTCAGTCTCTTGACAGTGGAACTCTTGGAGGACAACATCAGAAACAAAAGTATTCCAGAGAATTAATCATTTGGAAAGTGATGTACATCACATTTTTATATATCCCTGATACTTTTAGTTGAAAGTTTCACGGTTTCCCCACTATTAAACAGCTTCACAGAAATTCAGTTAACTTTGTTTGCAACAGTCCATTACCCTCAGTTAAAAGCTTTTGCCTTGATGAGGTTTCTGGGCTCCTTTAAACAGTAACCAGTTATGTTGCACTTAAAAAATAACAATGTCATACAAAAAATAAACATTTTTCAAATCTTGAAAATAGTGATTGTTCTTTGTATTTTCCATTCAGCTTTCACGTCAAATTGATCACAAAGTTCTTGTCTATAAGCTTCTTCAAAAATTTCTGCTCGGCAGTGATGTTGTGGTATTCATTCTAAAGAGATATGAGGGAATAATAAAATGAATTAGAAATCAAATTATAACCAGCAGCACCACTTGGCCGTTCCTTTCTATTACCTGGGATACTTGGAAGATGCTAAGAACAGAAAAGGTCTGGGGAAAGACTTCTTAGCAAAGGCTTAGCACAGTTTCCCAAGAAAACAAGATGCTCAAAACTAGATTAGATATTTCCGTAAGGACACAACTGAAAAGGATAACCCTTTGGTGATAAGAACAGGTGAAATGTGGGCTCACAGAAATCCTTCCATTACTAACTCTTCCAAATCCTTGCCCTGCTTATTCAGAACAACGGCTCTGTAAGAACATTTACAGCACAAGCAGTAAGAAAATGAGTAATCGTCAAAGCTCAGTGCAGGTTCTTGAAAAAGCACATCAGGCACTTCTAGTTCAGATGCATCCTGCCAATTAGGTTCAGCAAGCCCAAAGCAACCCATCTTCTGTGCTGTATCCAGGTTCTCAAGGAGACTGCTAAGGTTAGTGGAGGGCAGCACAAGGAAAGTAAATTTACTTGAAGACACTGAATCCTGTAAATAAAAACGAATATAATATGTATACTGCATAAAAGATTATACGGATATAGTATGGTATTTGCAATTTATTGCCACTAAAGAACTAAAAGGAACATTTTTGTTTAATAGTTTGTTTTTTGAAGTTTTGAGACTTCAGGAAACTTATGGATGTCTATTCAACTAATGATCAGCCTTACTCAAACTTAGTATATGTTGAAGAAAAGCACCTGCAAAGAAGACCCTCCAAAGGAGGACAAGTTCAGTGTCAGAGGAAAATTATCGCAGAATAGCAGGCATCTAGGAGTTCTGAGAAAAACATGAAAGGCTCCTATGGGCATTGTCTCTACCCTTCCTCTTCAGCAAATGGAAGAGGAAGAAAATGGCACCCATATGCTCTGGGCAAATGACCAAAGAAAACTTCACACTGCAGTGAAGGGCTAAGACAGGGTTGGCTTGAAATACAGAGATTAAGACAAATGAATACAAGAGCAGAGACATAAAAGAAAACAGAGGCATGGCCTTAGCAAAGCAGGAAGGAGGAGAAGGCATTCCTGATACTTTCCAGGCTCCTGCTGAGTTGAGGCTTCCCCCTCCTGGAAGCAGTTCCTTCTCTTCCTAGCCTCCTCCAAGAGCCGCTTTTCTTTTCTACTTTGAATTTCCAAAATTCAGTTCTTTTCCTATGCAAGACCTATACAAGTTCATAGGTCTTAACTCCTTCCATTCCCCTTTGCTCTTCTTTCTGCCTTTTAAGGAGTCTGATAGCTATGACATACAGTACAAGTAGGTGCCAAGGAAAAAGACAACACCAAAAGAAACAACATTGCTTATGTGCTGACAGTGCTAACAAAGATGTCTCTAGGACAAGAGCTGTGCAGCCTAAGGAAAACACCAGCAAAGCTGAACACAACACACAAATGGACATCTCATGTAGACACTGCAGAATATGGTACAGCACAAGGGACACAACGATCAATATCTACATTTTTCAGAAACAACAGCAAACAGGAAGAGATGCAAGCAATGTTAACCCACAAGCAGCTGAACCAGGAGAAGGTGGGAGGCCCTTCTGACCTGCAGTCCACACTTCTATCTATATTGAATTGCCTTCCCCAATTACCAGCTCTATTTCTCTCAGCACAAACAAGTGTTAGTTACCTGCATCATCTGAGACATGGTTTCATTGCCATAGTAGTGCAAAGAGCTATTTCTGTCAGTGAAGTCATACTTGAAGCCTGCCAGATGGACTTCATGGCATATGTGAAATGCCAGTGTAATGGCAATTAGCCCTGTTGTTGGATGCTTGGGTTTCTGCAACAAAATACAAAGAGAACACACAAATATGTACCTGGCAGCCTAATGGGAACAGCAAACTTAAGAACAGAGACAAGGGCAATCAGGCAGCCTGGGTCTTCTACAGATGTTTGGTTTTTACAGGTTGATCCACTCCTATTGCTAAAGAAATAAGGTACTGCCCCCTCAGGCTTCCCATGCACAGGGGTGTCTGTGATGTCAGCCCCACAGGCTTCCCTGGAATTCCTTGGTTTCTAGTGAGGGCTGAGCCCACAGTGTAGTCCTTCCCTCCACAGAGGGATCAGAAAGTCTCCCCATTGCTCTGCTCAGCTACTTTCGTAAAACTGGGCAGGCTTCACTACACTGGAAAACAATTTACAACCCCCTCAAATTTGACTCAATTATGAGATGTGTTCAGAAGTCGCCACATGATGGAGACCCAGATGAACAGAATATGATATGACAAAATTTTCATAGCAACAAACTAAAAAAGCATGAAGGCTATGACTACACAAATTTGACTGAATTTGCATTTCTTCAAAGCAGGGAAATTCCAGAAGAACTTTGCTTCAGACCTTCCCATGCTATTCCCATTAGAAGAAACAAAATTATTTCTCCCTACAGTAAGTTCGGAAGCAAATGCAATGTAAAATGAACAGCATGTCATGAACGGGTTTTAACTGTGCAAAATTAAGAGCACCTAACCAAAAGGTAGCATTTCTCACAAAAGCACAGCAGAACTCAATGCAACCATCTGCCCTATCTTGCGTTCAGATACATGACTTCCTTAGTACCAGGAGAGGCTAATACGATCTGGGGAAGTAAATGAGGCATGCTTTTTTAGAGAGAGATGAACTCATTCATTTGACCATGATGAAGCTAAGGTGAAAAGGTGTCCCCAGAAATGAACAAAACTTTCAGGCACCAATACCCTTCTTAGCTACAGAAAAATTTTTTCTCTGAGACCAAAACAGCTATCATGTGCTCCTTAGTAGCTGCAGTCAAACCTCAAACTGAGCACAAAATCATGGGCTTTTTTTTGAACTCTGACCCCAAGGCTCAGTTTGTCTCTGAAAAAGATGCAGACAAACCAATACTAGACAACTCTGTGCACAGAAAAGGCAGATGCACTCAATGTTTTTCTTTGTGACAACACTTCGTATGACAACACAAAAAATCCCCAGGAAGGAGTTACTATTCTCAACTCTTTGAAGTCTAACTGAAGTCACAGAAAGGAACTATCACCTTTTATGGAAAAAATTTTGGTACCTTTATGCAACGCTTGGAACATTCCAGATATAGTATCTGCTTAAAATGTACACTATGCCCAGGGCTCCTGCCAGTTAGCAAAATATCTTTCTGCCCTAGGGGCCCAACATCATAAACTCAGTGGTGACTCTGTTGCAACATCCATACTAAACAGGATCCCAAAACTATGGCAGGAATGCTACATGTCACGATTAGTGCTATTTGGAAATATCAGGAGTACCACAGGTTGCAACTACCTCTGTTCACCTGTAGCTATCATAAAATTCACTTCAAAAAATATCATTTAAAAGCAACTACTTTTAAAATGTACTATCATACTATATCCAGATATCCTCTGCCCGTAATTAAATATTTTCAGCCTACTTAATGGGAATAGGCACAGCCCTGGAATGACTCCACTATACTTTCTGAGTTTAGAGTTCAGTGGTGCTGGGGCAACACATCTGATTTTATTCCCAGCTCTACCAACAATCAGAAATGCTTATTGGCTATGCACTAATGTGCTCACTGGGAACATGAGACTGGTTTAATGGAAAAGGTAGGGACAGCAGGGAAAGCAACAGTGGTCGCTGGCATGTCCTGCAGGCAGAGGGGGCTGAAGCACAGGACAGTGAAGGCAGCACCAGCCCTGCCCAGGGACAAGCAATGGGACAGAGGGCCCCGGTGTGAGACCTTCCTGCCCATGGAGCCTGTGGTGTGACCTGCAGCTTAACCAAGCTGTGCCAGTGCCACTGCAGATGCACAGGCTCCTGTTATCTTCCCAGTCACAGCCCACCTCTGAGATGAGAGGAAAGGGAGGAAGAGCATGCTTGAGATTGATCATTGCTGTACAGGGGCGAAGAACTGCAAAACCCCTGGCATGCAGTAAGTAGGATATATATGTGGGTAGCAGAAGGGGACTCTAGCTCTGTGCAGGGGCACTCAAAGGCAGGAGAAGAGCCAAGGGGCTTGTGCCTACATATCAGCTGACACCATGCACATCTCTCTGACTCACTGACTTTTAGTGTCCACTTCCACTGAGAGGGGAGCCCCAGAAGAGTCAGGAGGGACTTCTGGACCCATGGAGGCCATGTGCGTTCTGTGGCCATTTAGATTAGTCAGGCATCCAATTACTATGCTGCTTTCTTGCCACCCTTGGCTGAAAACCTGAAATGCCAGGGGCCCAAGCAAGCACATACCAAAATGGCTATTCCAGTCTGAGAGTTAGTAAGGGAGAAAAAAAACCACTATTAGGCTCAGAAAACAGAAAGAAATTTTAGAAAGAGGTACAGAACATACCCCCCTGCCATCCGCTCAATATTAGAAAGAGTAAACCAGAAAAAAATTTGTGGCAGATACTCCACAGTGACAGCCTGTTAACATTTCCACACGTATCACTTGGGTGGTGTTGAAGTGGGGATGTGACCCCAGGTAAACTGTCTCTGTGCAAAACAGCACATGGTTGATCCTGACTGTACAAGGGAGGTTCCCAGCTTGAAGCTTTACCTTTCATCAAAAACATTTTTCCATCAAGACCTGACAATTAAAACATATTTTTATGTCCAAATTGCTGGTTAGCTCATTACAATGCTTGGCATCAAATCAGTAAGTACAACCGTGCTGCCAGACATTCATTATTAGCATAGGGTTGGAATATCTTCATTGTTCCCTAGTCCCTCCCCAGCCCCAGGAACATGAAATTGCAGAGAGTTAGAATTACCAGTTTGCTGGGGTTTGGGGGGGGGGGGTATTTTTGGTCTTTTGTGTTTTGGCGGAGGTTTCATTGTTTGTTTGGGGTTTTTTGTCTGTATTTTTATGTGCCTTGAGATTTTTTTTAAAAAACACCCAAAATTCATATTCAGACTCCCTATTATTTCTAGAAGCTCTTTGGATCTGTCATGCTGCATTACCTCCCTGTCTTCCCCAGCTTTGATAAAGGCATTTTGTCTGTCAGGAAAGCAGCTTCATTTCATACCAATTACAGAACCCATAAAAAGGTACATTTGGCACACAACGCTAGCCACTCTTTTTGGGTTCCATTCTCCCATCTTCTAAAACCACCATCTAAATGGCAAACTACTTTAATGCAAACCTAAAGGGTTTTCTACATTACAGTCTACTATAATAAACATATAATTGCCTCTAAATACACATTTGGTTGCACAAAACTAGAAGAGACAAAAGGAAAAAGCGTACCTCCTTCTTAGGAAACCTTGTTGGGAAATGAAGCCACTCATAAGCAGCTTTCCTGGTGATGCTGGGATCAAGAATCCTGATTTGACTCGATTTGTAGATCATATTCAGAGCTGGTTTCTTCCAGAAGCCCTTCACGCTCTGTGACAGGCAAGTAAATACACATTTTTAACAAATGAAAACAGCTGAATTTAGTTTTGTAGCAACTCTAACCAGTGTAAACTCCAAGAGCATGACGTTAAAGAAGAAGAAGAGCGCTTAATCTCCCTAAGTTCAAAAACACCTCCTCCTGCAACAGGAAACGGACTGCTGCAGCCGTAGCCAGCTGGCTGGAAAACAGCTTTGCAGGAAGGTCCCTGATGGACGACATGTACCAACAATATATCCTGGAGGCCATAAATACTGTGTGCTGGCCATGTTAGTAAGAGCATAGGCAACAGGCAGACAGAAGTTGCTATTATTCTCAATTACTTTGCACCGTGCCCTTTCTGCAGTCCCACAACTGCTGTGCTGGGCTCCCCGCTGTGCAGGAGAGTGTCAGCAGAGGGTCACTACAACAGCCAAGAGGCCAGAGCCCACAGCAAACAAAAAGGGTCTGAGCAGGCTGGGTTTGTTCAACCCATCTTCAACTATCTGAAGGGGTTAACGAAGATGAGATCACACTCTTCTCAGAGGCACACAGTGAAAGAAGGAGAAATTTTCTCCTGCAAGTGTGCTGAAGCACTGGAATGGTGTTTGTAGAAATATCCTTGGAGATACTCAAGATTTACTCAGACAGTGCCCTGAGAACTCAGTATGACTCTGAACTTGGCCCTTAATGAAGAAGACTCAAAAAGATTTTGGACTTAAGACCTTCTGAGAGAGGTCACTTTTAACATTATTCTGCAATTCCTGCAAGTGCACAGGATAAAAGAATGTGGAAAATGGCTGGAGCATGCATGTTAAAATATCAAACAACACTAGGAAGAGGATAAAAATACATTTTCCAGAGGTATACTGCTCAGTGGGAGGAACTGATCAAATATGTGCATTAGAAAGAAGACAAAGCATTTATGGAAGAGGGATATTAAATAAAATGACTACAAGGAGATCCAGAGCTCCTCACAGAATTCACAGAATGACTAGGTTAGAAGAGACCTTAAAGATCATTGAGCCCAACCCATGCCCTAACACCTCAACTAAACCATGGCACCAGGTACCTCCCTCTCAGCTGGGAGGACTACAATTAAAAAAAAAATGTGTATTTTACAGAAGCAATGTGTGGCAAGATGAGCCAAGGCATATGAATAATTGAACTCACTATTTTCTGACCACCAAGTATCTCCCAAAGCCACTTCAAGTCCCGTGGTTTGAAGACGATGAGAACAATAGTGGTATTAGGGTCATAGTGAATGGGATCTGAGAAGATAGATTCTGGGTAAGAAAGGCGAAAAGTTGTCCTCCTCCCAACATCCTCTTCATACCCTATCACAGGGCCATTATTCATTCTGTAGAGGACACAGGCACAGAGACATCAGTGACTGCCCCACCCATGTTCCTACTGTGCAGCGGCTGCCACATGTGTTGTTAGTCTGCAGGACAGACACTGTGTGTGGGTACAGGAAAGTTTAGCAGCCCAGCATTTACGTATCACATTAAACAGCAGAGGAGCAATTATCAGGTGCACTCACCCTCCTGTACACTCAGAGGAATCAAGCACACACAGGAATGTGGCCAAGGTGGTTTAAAATACAGTCACACAATTGCTCATCGTGTGTCACTCAAGCAGAAAGCGTCTTCTAATTTGGCTCCAACACACACACACTAGAGAAGGGCAGAGAGAGTACCTGGCCTTGGAGAACTACCCATTGCTCCGTGTACACAAAATGCAAAGGAGATAGCATTTACCTTATTATGATATCATACGAGTCAATTTTCTCCCCTAATGTCTTATTTCGAAGTACTCCTCCATTACCAACCACAATGCACCGTCGACAGGGAATGCTGTGGAACAAAGAGAAGTTTTAATATACATGACTTCCTTGGCTTCATATTATTAATGATACTTCTGCATGTTATATGGATTATTTTCTAAGTAAGATTCTGTATTTTTTACAGCCCTTGGTCCCTAAAAAGCAGATTCAATCCCTTATCATGTACTATGGCTGTTTAAAAAAAAAAAAAAGGCACTATTTCAGGGACTGACAAAGTCCATAATTGGCTTCTCTCTTGTGAAACTGTTTTTACACATCTCCTTTTTCTAGTGGTCTGCTGTTTAAGATCACACCTAACCAGTTTGTGATATGGGTGCCATTTGATATATTATCTGCCACAGTCCTTCAAATTTGTACCAGTCTGGAAAAGCTAACTCAATATTAAGGTGCTTCTGCAGTATTATACAACTGTACACCTCCAACACAAACTAAAGCAGCAAAATTTATGTTCACCTTACAGGCCTATGAGCTGTTCATGTGAAAAATCTTAGCCCAGTGACACATGGCAGCTTTTCAAATGAATATGGTGTTGATTTTTCTCCCTCTACTTTAAAGGTGCTGTCTAAGTCAAAACGCATTTACACAAGTGACTGTGCATGCTGTCATAATGTAACAAGATGGATTCCTTGATGAAAGGTTGCATTCTTATATGACCAGATTCAAATTAGACACCATTACTAGGCCTATAAAATACTACATGCTGAAAAGTAAGATTTTATACTTCATCAAATCAAGAGAGAAATTTCAAATTTACAATACATTCAGAGATAAAAAAACATGCAAAATAGGTATTGCGGAGATGTTAAACTTATGAAAGTTTAAGCTCTTTGAAAGTTTAAGTTTAAGGTTTTCAAAGTTACCACAGGTTTTTTCAGTGCATATTTAGCTTTTACCATCCTGTTTCAATGCTAATAAAACATGCTGAAAAAAAAAAAAGGAGGAGGAGCGGAGGAGCTCACAAATAGGCTTGCTGTTTTTTTTACTCAATATATTTTGCCTTTTTAGGGAAGGTTTAAATCAAACATGTAAAACTGTAAACTCCTTTCAGAATAAGCACATAATTTTTTGTTGTAAAAATGCCTCTGTTTAGAGCAAAAGCCAATCAATTTGGTTGCAGCAGGAACAATGAGAAAATATAAGTCACCTCACAGTAACATCCCACTCCTTTAGATCTTTCTTCAAGTAAGAAAAAGGCACCATGCCACTTCTTGCTCTAGGTTCAGGACACCAAAACTATGTCCCAAAACCCACTATAACTTATATTGAATTCCCAGCATGGCACTTCATGCAAACTAATTAACTTCTTTCTCCTCAAATAGTCCAATCTGTTTTTTCAGCTCAGAGTTATTATTCAACATCAATCAAAACAGCTGGTTCCAGCCAAGACTGAGCAACATCTCAATGTACAAAGCAGTTCCCTGAATTTCCTACAGAATTAACAACCTCTGCAGAAATAAGCTGCCTTTAAATATACACACACGCATACATACACACACACATATAAAACCAGTGCTCTAAATGCAGCTTTCAGGGTTGGGTTACATGAAAAAAAGCTAGCATACCTTTCTCAACTGTTTCCTGAACAGCTTAGTAGAAGGCAAGCATTCATTAAAAGACTTCCAGTTAATACCATAACTCATGTGACCTGGTATCTTGAAGATCAGAGGGATGAAAACCTGTTATTCCATCCTGTCCGCAGTACACTCACTCCCTCTACTCCCCCTAAATCCCTTCCCTCTCTACTCTTTTTGCCCATTTTCCATTTTTTTTTTTCTATCTAGTCTGAAAGTATCTTAAGAAAGCAGGCTGATGAACATATGCCTCTTACAATTTACAGCAAGAGTAAGAATGCAGAAGTTGCCCTTTTCCTGAATTACACCTTGTGGCTTACAGCTATAGCTTAGAGCTCAATGTAAGGAAGGAAAAGGGAAAATCGGATGAAAAAATGTCATCAGTAAGTGATGAGGGTGGAGTGAGGCAGAGGGGCAAAAAGCACAAGATTAGCACATGGTTGTATCATGTCCTGGCATTTACTTTGAGGAGGCACTGCTTTTTCTGTTCCTTGCAGACTAACTTAAAGTAATTCCTTATTACATACCTTTCAACTTTTGGAAGAGGTAATTTAAGATATTTGTTCAGCAAGTTAATCTCTAGCAATTGAAATAATGCCTTCCACTCTGGTATACAATTAAGAGGTCTTTGGTTTCTCGTTTCTGTAGTCATGATGCAGCAGGACACACTCAGGACAGGGAGGGCAAAATAAAATGTGCCTTCAGAGCTGAGCAACTGAGGTTTGCTCAGCTACAGAAGTTGTGTAGCTGTTCTCAAGTCAAATTCAAGTTTTTTTCTTATTGCTGAATGCAGACTAGATTTTGTTTATGACTAAAAGTTGACTAGTACTAATTGGACAGAAAACAGAGTGAAATTTGAAGCTTGATTAAGTTTTTGAATTACAGTGCCCTTCATAAAATGCATACTCAAAAAGTTATCAGCTGCCAACAATTATCCAATAAAAATCTAAAATTAGTATTTGAACTTTTGAAATGGGTACAGTCAACAAGCAGATCAAATATTTCTAAACAAGTGTACACGAGAAGAGTCAAACAAATTTAAACAAACAGTAGTACTGAGCCCACTAACAACAATAAGCAGGGAGGGAAACTGTTTATGTTAAAAACCAGAGCATAGTTTCATAGAAAATGAACACATGACACAGAGATAAAAAATACATAGCAAGGCTGAACTACATTTAAAGGTTCTTAAGTTAAATAAACTGATTTTTACTTACAGCAGATCACAGGTCAACACATGAATTTTCAGCAGGCTGTTACTCACAGATATTTTAACAACCTCACTTCATAAAATTTTTTTTCCTGTTTTCAAATTGAACTACCCCAAACACTCAACCTTTCTCCAAGTCAATATATTGACAAGAAGAGAAATTAGTTTAGATATCCTTAAACGACATCAGCTGTGCTACAAGTAAAATATAACAGATTGCAATATCTGGATGTTCAGTAGCACAGTATTTGTGACAGTGAAAAATATTAAGACCTTGGCTGCACCAACAGCTGTAGGAAAGGTCTGAGTGACAAAAGGATTGCCTTTATATGTTAGAAATCTACTAAAAATATAAACAGATGCCAATGTAAACACCATGGTAACTGATCTCCAGTGTCTGCAGGTACTAAGGCACTCAAACCACTGCCCCATTCAGGTGGTGCACAAAAGCCTCAATCTCAAGGCTAGGCCTTGGCTTATGTATTTCCTTTATATGGTGAAATGCTAAAAGAACCATTTTCCTAGTCTATAGAAGAAAAAACATTGCTAATTGGAAATGTATCCTCTAAAGGTCAGAAGGTTTGCATCCTCCACATTCCGCTGAAATCCTGTTTCAGTGGAAGAAGAAAAGAAGATCTCAGACTCCACTCCTTCAACACACCCCTGTAGTCACTTGAGGAATGCAAATTATTTCCTTCGAGGTTATTTGATAAAAAGAGGATGCAAAGGTCACATTTTGTTGACTCAGGATTGTGTAAATGCATTTGTTAGAACTGTTGAGCTCAGAGACCTTAGAGCACTCAGCAAGGAACTGAACTCACAGTCAAACTGAAGTCAGTGATACTGTTCATTTCCAAACTCTTTGGGAGAGCCACACCTTTACAAAGTGAGAATTTGATCTTAGTTTGGGGGTAAAAACACCTCTGTAGCTCACTGTGTACGGATTTACCTAAATTGTACACAAATACAGCTATATAAGCACCAGAGACTTCATGCTTATCTAGGCCAATATTTGCCTGCCTTAAAACACATTTATAGGGAAATCTGGTTTGTGTTCTGCCAAGAAGGCTGAATTGGACAACAGTATTACAGAGTTGCCTAATAATTCTGTATTACTGAAGAACATTGTTAGGATTAACTCCTAAAGAGATTCACTTTTAAAAGCCACTATATCTCAGTGAAATATATGTATAAAGATTCTTCCTGACTACAGTGATTCGTGCCTTAAGAGTGCTGTACACAAAACCTGATGGATCTAGAAAGAATATATTGTATTAAGTCATTGTCTGCTTGATTTGTTAATATTAATGCCTGTTAAATTGTAATAGGTCTCAATTTGCTTCAGTACCACTGAAGTATGTTACTTTTTATTAAAAAAAGCATACTTCCCAGAACTACTAACCATATCTACATCTCAGAGAACCTACATTTAAAGGATGAATACCTATTTTTCATCTACAGGCTAAGTATTTCCACTTAAAAAGGTACAAGCATCTCTGCTTTAGAGCACAAACGATTAAGGTCCTGAACTTCTTTCTAATATAACATTTGGCACTGTCCTTCAAACTCCACATAAAATAGCAGCTTCTATGAGCCAGTTCTGTATAAATTTACCCTGTTATTACACTCCTGATAGAAAATACAGTTTTACTTTTTTCCTTCCTTTTCTTAAGAGTAAACTTGAACATCCTAGAAACAGACTAAACACAGAGAAAGGCAGGAGTACAGTAGGGGAAAAAAAAAAAAACCCTCTGTATTAAAACAAAGCCTTAGGTTTGAACATATTCCACCCAAGTTTAATTAAACTGTGATCCTGACATTTGGCTTCAACCAGCAATCTTTTATGATAACTGTAATTAAAAAAACAAAAGTACAGCCAAGCTCAGCGTTATTTGTGTTCAACTCTATTAAGAAATGTGTATATTAACATCACATCTGGCAGGCTGTCAGCCCATTTGCTAGACTGCAAATCCAAGGAGTCATTTGCATCACTTTGTAAACACAGGACTTTAGTCTACTTGCCAACCCTGCCTGCAAAAAATCTCAACAAAAGCCAAGCAAAAAACAAGACACACAAACACAAAGAACCTCCAAAACAAAATAAAACATGGCAGACATGGCTTCCAACAAGAGATTGAATCTAATTAAAGATTTAATCTAATTTAATCTATCTAATCCACGAGAAACAAGTTCTCAGGTATGTTCCCTTCCATACCACACTCCTGTTACTTCCAAAAGGACAGACAGCCTTTCCTGTCTTCCTAGGTCTCCCTCATCCACAAGGAAAAGGAAATTGAGCATATGTAGGAACAAGGGCACACAGCAGCCAGCAGATCAGAGGCACAGGGATATGCCCAAGATTTGTTCTGCTTAGAAGCAGACACTGGTTTGCACCTGCGTATCTCAAACATTCTCCATCTTACCCTGAATTTGCAAGAGGAGAGCACAATGAATCAAGTATGAAAAGATACTATAGGAAGATGGGACTGCATTCAGCTGGTGAATTTCTAAAGCATTTATAAAAACAAACTTCTAAGTTAAAGCTCTCTCAAAGGGTATTTTTTTCTTGCAGGCTGGTACTACTGAAGTGTAAAACCAAGCCTACTGATACCGTGGAATCAGCTACACACTGCTTGGACCCTGTAAGTCTACTCTAACTACATGTCTTGACTACTTTGAGCAATTTCAGGATAAACCCACAGCCACTCCTTTTCAGGTAAGTACTAAATATTAAAAATGAAAATAAGAGAAACAGTAGCAAATAAACAATCTCACCTGTCTTCTTCACTGGAAAGGCCACAGTTCTGCAATCTTGAAAGGGCTAAACGAAAAAATTGCTCTAAAAAAAAAATATAAACAAGATTAATGAAAACACTCAGTATTTGCAATACAATAATAAGCATGCCATCCTGACCACAATGTTTTTAAACACAGTAGTGCACTGTGCATAAAAACATCAAAGTCAGAACATTTGGAACTTAGTGCCACAGATCGACCAATGATGCCAAAGAACCTGAAGTTTATCACAGCTCCCCTCTGAGTTTTTTCTGCCTCAAAATACAAAATGGCATGAGACCTGCATTTAAAAACAAAATCTTAGTTACAGTAAATAAGAATTGGAATAATTTCCAAGATACACATCCTAACTCACTTTGGTTTTTCTTCTACCCACCTTCAGCTGACTCAAGAGCATTCATACAGCCAGGAACAGTAACAGTATTCATATCTTTGGGGAAGACATCAATCAGTGTGCTAAAGCTAGACAGAGACACCTTCCCAGCCCACCCCTGGTGGGCAGGCTCCTGCTGGACACTTAATTTGCCTCAGAAGAGATAGCAACTCATTCCCAAATGTAGTTTTCCTCGCTGTAACCCCGAAAGTGCAGGAAAATGCACCATCCCTGTTACCACTGATGGAGGGCAAATCAAAAGTCTAAAGCCCAGATTAGGAAGGTGCACTGTTAGTGTTAAAAACTCTGAAATTTGAGACTTTACAGCCCCTTCAAAAAGGGTGGCTAAGGCTCTTCGGGTGTCAGCCCTATTTACTCCGGCCTGACCAACACAGGCAGTGGGAACGTGCCAGCAAATATTTCCACAGGTCCAGCAACCAGGCAGTGTCATCAATTCCCACCTGTGGCCCTTTCCATGGGAGGAGCAGCCAGCTCAGTGTCATGGTTTAGCCCCAGATGGCAATTAAGTGCCACACAGCCACTGAGTCTTCACCACTTGACAGGTAGGAGAATCAGAAAAAGCTACCATTTGTATGGAAAAGGAAAGAGAAAGGGGAAAACCCAAGAAAAACAACTGATGCAGAATACAACTGCACACCACCTACTGACTGACGCCAGTACCCAGACAGCAACCAGCCCCTCCTGTTTAAGTATTGACATGTTACAGGACACAGAATAGCCACTTTTCAGCTGGGGTCAATTGTCCTGGCAATCCTCCCCTCGGCTTCTTGCGCACCTGCTCAGTGGCAGAGCATGAGAAACTGAGACAGCCTTGACTTAGAGTAAGCACTACTTAGCAACAATTAAAACATCCACGTGTTGTCAACATTATTCCCATGCTGAATCTCAAACACAGCACTGTACCACCTACTAAGAAGAAAATTAACTGTATTCCAGTCACAACCAGGACAGTAAAAGGAAAATTTCACCAATGGAACTGCCTAAACCTGAGGATTTCTGCCTCAGTAGGACTCTGGATTCCAACCAGTTTAGGTGTGCTGACTGAAGCCCATCACACCGACTCCTAGCAAAGCATAGCTGATTATCTTTAGCACTCCAGCCCACATACAAACAGAAGGAAGCTGAATAAGGTCCAGTCTTCCTCACTCACACCTTTTTGGAGCTTCTCTGCTAGGAGGGGCAACCCCAACCCAGTGTTTTACTTGTTAGAAACAGGAAGGTGTCAGGTCAGAGGGACTGAACAAAACCATTAAGACACTACTAGACACCCCAAAAGGACTGGCATCAGTACACAGGAAAGATCATGGTCACAGATTCAGGTGGCTTTACAAACCATTTAGGTATTTCTGATTAAAAATAAGGTACATGGGAAATACAAACCTGCTCTCTTTATTCCATAAGGTAGTTCAAACTTATTGCTCCCTTGGAACTCTGCCACTCTGATAAAATCATTAGCGCACAGGAATGGGTATATTTTGTCAACACTGATGAAGGAAAAAAGGAAGAAGTTTCAAAATTGCATGATGTACCTGCATAAGCTAATAATTCATGCAAGTGCTTTGTGAAAAGCTCTCTTTATACTATTACCATTTTTATCGTATTATCACCCATTTTTAAAAGAAAAAAAATCCACTAACACAGGGAAAGCCAACAGATGATGGAAAAGCATAAGATCTTGTAACAGAAAATATAGGCAAAGATTGAGATAAAAAGACTTGTCTATTTGTACACTTTATATAGACTCATTAAAATGGTGTGATTGAAAGCTTACACCATGAGACCACATATTTAAGAGAATACATAACCCAAAAAGACAGTGAATAACTTCAAGTTTGAAAATAATACAGGTAAAAAGGAAAATTAAGAGTTATTATTGTATATGGCATTTCAATAAATAAGAACAGGGTGTGAAGCAAGGGGTTTTAAATTGAAAATACCATTTCCTGATTTGGAGCTGCACTCCTATTCCAAACAAGTGACATTATATGACTGTGTTGACACTAGTAAATTGTTTGGGGCAACAGGGGTGTATCCAAGCAGTAAAAAAGTATGGAGTTCTCATGTCCACATTACATGCACCTTGGGTATTTTATATTCTGGTCTAACTCTAGAAGGTGTGGTGCAGCTGCTAAGGTCCCAGCCCTTAGCGGCTGCACCACATGGGCTGTGCTCCTGCGGTGCATCTTCTGGCTTAAGCAGATGTCTGAAAGGATCCCAGTGCATTCACACAAGGGCCACCCTGGGATGAGAAGCACGGTGTCTGGGGACCACAAGGAGGTTTGCCTCAAAAGCACATTCTTCCTGCAAACTAGAACATGATGGAATTATACCTTGTAAGTGTCACACTAAAAAGAATGGGTCACTTCTTTTGTTGGAAGACAGGAACCACAGAAAAGGGTCTCATAGCAGGGAAGGCATTCCTACTGCCTTAGTGCCAAGTCCACCCCAATGAGTGAACAGCGGACACAAACATGTCACGTGCTATCATGCCCTTGGCTTCACCTTTGAATTAACTAAGCAGGCACTCAGTGTACTAGTTGACTTTATAATGATCCCCCATATTAGGTCTTAGATTAAAATGCTAACATAGAAATATACAATCATAAGAAAACCTAATCTTAATCATAAAAAGCCCCAGTCAGCACATTACTCGTTTGTCCACTAAGAACATTAACAGCTGCTAAGAAAACCTTCTCTTTAAGCTCCAGGTATTCAGAAGATACTGACAGTAAAAAGGGGGAAAAAAACCCAAAACAAAACACCACAGCTCACACACCAAGAAATGGATCACAGCTTAACTATGCAAGACCAGCTAGCTTTGAGACACGATGCACTAAATATCCATATTAAATTTAGTAACCTGCTTTGCTGTTCAGAAACAGCTGCTAAGCTTAGACATAACACATAATTTACCTACTGAGAAAAGATCCTCAATTCTAGCTTTTCTAGCTCTGGTTCCTTTCCAATAAATAATTCTGCAAGGTTAGAAATCCTTTCAACCTCCCCAGGCTATTACCAAAGTGCACAGAACAGATCTTCAGCTCATACTGTTTGTATAAAGAAGTTACAAAAATGTGTGAGACTGTCCTAGCTGTGCATGCACATTCTTCTTGCTGTGTACCTCTGAGCCCATTCCTGCCCATCTGCTGAACACTAGAGCTACCCTGCTGCACCCAATACCCAGACAGCCTGGGCACAATCCATGCGCAAGGGAATTAGGATCACCTCACCAGACCAGGAGCTAACTAAAACTCAAAGGCTGCAAGTCTGCTTTGAGTGGCACAAAGATTACAGGCTTCTATGTGCTTTAAACCCACAACAGTAATAAAATTATAGCAACATTTGCTTATATAAAAAAGCACCAGGGGGAAAAAAAGGCCACAGTGTCTTTGCACAGAGGTTTAAGACTCCTTCAGCCAGTTCTTGGTCTAAACTTTCCAAGCTTTCTCAGGGCACTACTCAGTGTTTGTTCCAAAATGTGTAAATAGCCCAGTTTTACCTCAATCAGCACAGCCAGTCCTTCCCCATCTCAATTCTCAAAGACTCACCCCAGTAAAGATTCAAATGCTGGTTTCAGAAGACAAGTGTCCAATGCATTCCTCCTCTCTACAGCTGTAGGTGGCAGCCTGCAATAAAACAATTCCAAATAAATAGCAAGACCAGGAATGGGTAGCAGAAACAAGGTAAGAGAAGTTGGACAAATCAAATTAGTAAAAGCTAACTGCTGAGTTAAGATCACACCAAGGTTTCATTACTCCCTCCCCCTGTGTAATAGAGATGAAACTTCCTCATTGCAGCACAATTACTTTTAACTAGCAAAGGCTTTTATCTCACACTGCTGCTCCAAGGGGAGCTGTGACCTCCCTTGCTCAGCAAGTATCGAAGCAGGCATAATCAGAAGTGAGAACCAAGGCTCATCTCCAGAGAAGCAGAACTCCTGGGCTCTATCACCCCTGCAACCATTCCAGACAGCATCCTCATCACTCCTCAGGGAGGAGACAAAGCCTTGTTTGGAGAAGGAAACAGGGTACTTTATGGAAAATTATATTCTTTGGGGATAAGTCATTCTACCCATAATAAGGTTAAGACTCACACTCCTAAGCACATTCCTCACTTGGAGATTTAGCCCAATTAATCACAAATATGAAGTCCAGAAGGGAAGGTAAAGTTCAGTGTGAGCAGCATGTGCCACTGGATTGCATTAAGGACAGAAGGATGAAATCACCACATCAGAGCCACAAGCCAAAGAGACCATTAACTGATTTTGGTAACCTCAAGTTCTTATGTGAATACTAACACTGAGAAAGCACCCTGTGAAATATCAGCTGGCCACCTTGGTGCTTTCCAGAATCAGCCCACAGATAGCATTTTGCAGCACAGCTTCAGAGAAAAGAGAGGTCTGCTTTCAAGTTTTAGCATAGGTGGTCATTAGTTCCACAAATCTAACTCCAAGAAGTCACAAGCACAAGAGCTGCCTATACACACACTTGAATACAACAACTGAAACACAATTCTGGTTTAATAAGTTTTAAGCACTGAAGTTGCTCTTCAAGTTCTGCTAACTTTGTTCAGGTATAATTCAGAATTGCACAGATTTGAAAATTGTAAGCCAATGTCCTTACAACAATTCACTGCTTGTTAGAGACAGTTATTGAAAGTGGCCATAAATATTAAACAAACACTGGAAACATAACATGGACAAATTCATTTTCGACAAACACTTTACCACTGTGTTTATAACAGCAATAGCCACTGGACGCAACTGTACAACTGAGCAGGGAGCCTATCAAAAAAGGCTATAGATTTTAGCCTCAATCCCTCCCACCTATCCAAAACAAAAAGAAAACAACAATCCCACCACAAAAATACTCAACTGCTGAACTTACTGATTGTAACTGATTGTAACTCCACTAGTCACATAGGAAGGAGAAGCCCTCACAGAGGAAGTCTGTCCATAAAAGCTAATCCTGCAAAAAGGGAAATGTCAAAACACTGTGGTTTGTTGTCAATAGAAACCACAACAGAAAGCTATTTGTATCAATTGTACACCATAAACAAGATAAAGGGAGCACATTAGCCACTACTTTTAAAAATTATAACTTATCTTCATAACAGTCTGTTCAGTCCTGGTCACAGCTGTGCAAAGACCAATGGAAACTAAACTTCTTCTAGTAAATCCCCCAAATTTCAGGTCCCAAGCCACCTGTCCTGTGAGCCTGGAGACAGTGAAGCCTCACTGCCCTCAAGGGCTGCTGTTGGGCCTTAACAAATCTCAGCTTTTCAAAGGGTGCCCCCTGCACCTACAGTTATTCCCGTATGTGGAAAAGGCGTCTCCCACATCACTTATCAGACATTTAATGGAACAAACTAGCAATAAACCCGCATGGGGTGGAGGGGGACGTGGACACCTTATTTCTGCACTTCATGTGATTCCTCACCTGAGCACCTATTTGCATGAACCTCAGAGAGGCTCCCTACCACTGAGGTCCTGACGTCTCCATACAACCAGGCTCAAAATCAATTACTAGGTTTGAAAGTGACACAGGAGAACAGGTGATAGGACAAAACAATCATAGCGATTTCCTCAGAGTACCAGAAGATCTCAACCACAAAACACACACACACAGAGTAGCAATCACTTATGATGATTACTAGCAACACTTATGGAGCAACACAAGAACTCACATCTCTCATACAGCCATGAGGCATCTGCACTCCAAATCAACAAAGCATCACCATACCAGTAGAAGTTATTTCTCCACAGATTTCCATGCAGGATACCATACATAACAGCAGCAGCCAGGATAAAAAACAGAAGAATTCGTTTCATGACTAATAAACCTGAAATGTAAAAAAAAAAAAACAAAACAAGAAAACTGAACACAAGATGAACTAATGCAAGAACTTTCTCTAAAGCATCTGGAAACCTACAAAGAGAAGTTATTGTTATTATAGTCATCCTCTACCACCAGAAGTCTGACAGGTGATCCCTTCACTTCAGTTTCTCACACAAAGACCCAATGTCAGCAGGAGCTGAATGCTGCTTTGCACCTACCATATGTGTGTTCTCTGCAAAGAAGCATGGGTTCACTCTAGGTTCTCTCTGAGGCCATGTGATAGTAGAACTCTTCTGTCCACTGGCAGCCCAAAGAAATCAGCTGGCCTTTATAGGTGCCTGTGCTTCTCTTGCTGTTTCTTGTGCCACATGCTATCAGTTTCCATAATTACACAGTTGAACAAGCATTGGCACAGTGCAGGAGGCAGACAGGTCGATGCTGATGAAACAGAACAGGGAATGAGTTGCCACAAATTTCTACTGCCTTTCTTTAGGATCACTGAATGACCCTCAAGTCCAGTTTGACATTTAAAGCTGCACTGAAACTATCTGCTTATGCCTGCACAGTCTTCAGCTACTGACACAAGCCAAACTTCATTGCTCAAGCAACAGAACAATGTTATTTTCACACATTACAAAGTGAGGAAAGAAAAGTTAGGATCCCTGTTGAACTTGTGAAATTATGGAGAAATATTCAAAGAAAAGGTCCATTTTTCAAATAGAGTTTTCGCTTCATTGCACAGTCTAGCAAGAGAAATATCACAAACACAGATCTGACAAGACAGACTCAAGAAAAATATCAAGTCCTGTGTTGCTCACATCCTAAACACTGAGCAGCCTTATCAGTAGCTATGAATGAACTGTTGTTGCTTAATCTTGTGAAAGTCCAAAATAGCCATTCCAGCCACAAGTTATCATGGAAATTTACTTGACAGGTACAACCTCCTACTATTCCACTTCTCCCCTAACAGTGTCATGATTACTTTACTTGAGTACAACAAGGCACTACTTCCTTATTCTTCGCCACTCATACCTTGCACCGGAATTTAACTGTAGAGTTAGAGAAGTGGTTTTATAACAGTACCTACCAGTAACAAAGTCATGCAATGAACCAGTTAGAATTTATCAACCTTAAGTATATCCTACACGCTATCCTGCTCTATTCTGGAGGAAAATACTTCACAGGCTGCAGCTGTTGCAATTCCAACCTTTCAAGGGAAAGGTGCTTCTCTTTGGGAAGTAGCACTGCCACTTCTCAGCACCAATTCCCTTGACTTTACTTGAAGGATTGCTACAAGTTTGTCCAGATAGTCACACTCAACTTCTAGAGACATCTCTAAGTTTTTGCAGTAATTCAGTAAGAGTTTTTCCCCTAAAATTCCAAAAATAGAGGAAAACTCGCCTACTGGGTTTAGTCGTGTGTCATTAACGGCAACTGGCTCATATTCTTGAGTGCCATGACAAGACACATATGGTACAAGTGAGGGATCAGGCCTAGCAGCATGGGTTTATGAAAGGCAGGTCTGGCTTGACCAACCTGATCTCCTTGTATGACAGGGTGCCCTGCACAGAGGATGAAGGAAAGGCTGTGTATGCTGAGTACCAAATCCCTCATAAAGCCTTAGATAGCATTACCTACAGCATTCTCCGGGACAAACTGTCTGCACGTGGTTTCGACAGGTGTGCCCTCCACTGGAGAAAAAGCTGGCTGGCTGAGCCCAAACACAGGTGGAAAACGGAGTTACATCCAACTGGCAGCCAGTCAGTAGTGGGGTTCCCAGGGCTCAATCCGGATTAATATTTTTAAAGAAAATATATGGTCTGGACAAGGGGATTTGTCGATTCTTACTCTGCAGGTAACACCAAGCTGAGTGGGAGTGTTCATCTGCTGGAAGGCTCTGCAGAACAATCTGGACAGGCTGGATCAATGTGCCAAAGTCAACTGGAGGAGGTTCATCAAGGCCAAGTTGAACTCCTCTGTCTGGGTCACAACAACTCAATAAGCACTACAGGCTGGGGGAAGAATGGCTGGAAAGCTGTGTGGCAGAAAAGAACCTGGGAGTGCTGGTCAGCATTGGCTGAACATGAGCCAGTGTGTGCCCACATGCCCAAGAAGGGGAATGACATCCTGGCCTGGATCAGCAAGTGTGGCCAGTCAGATGAGGGAAGAGATCACTCCCTCCTCTGTTCTCAGGACTGGTGAGGCCATACCTTGATCTCTCTGTTCAGTTTTGGCCCCCTGACTGCAAGACAGACACTGAGATGCCAGAGCAAGTCCAGAGAAGGACAAAGCTGGTGAAGTGTCTGGAGAAGCAGCAGCTCAGTGGGGACCCTGTCACTCTCTACACCACCTGGAATGGATTCGTAGTAAGGTGGGGGTCAGTCTCTTCTCCCAGGCAGCAAGTGGCAGGACAAGCAGAAACAGCCTAAAGTTGCAGCAGCGGACATTTAAATTAGGTATCAGGGGAAAAAAAAAAATCTGAAGGGGTTGTCAAGCACTGAACAATCTGCCTAGGGAACTGGTTGAGTCACCACTTCTGAACATATTAAAAAGATCTCTAGGGGTCACATTGAGGATATCTTTGAGTGGTGGATCTGGCAGTGCAGGGCTAATGGTTGCACTCCCTGATCTTTTCCAACCTAAGTGATGCTATTATTTACTTGAAAAAGACACTGCACTCTCAAGTAGCTTTTTTCCTTTCACTATTAGTATTTTATCCCCTCCTGCTTTAAAAAGGTTTGCCAAAACATCCCACTCAAGTGTTTAGCCTTACTCCCTAATTCAATCAATGCAAACTTCAGCTAAACAGAACATGACAAACCACTGTTTAGATAAAGTTGCTAAACTAGCAACTGATTAAATTGCTGATTTTGCTGACTTCGGTGTAAGAAAGAACCTTGCTGAAGAGTCAGACCAAGCTACAAAACAGAGAAAAGACAAGGAAAAGCAGCCCATAAAGGATCTGCTGAAAACCAAAAATATTATTTGTAACAGTATTTTTCACAGAGGAGAAAAGAAATTGCCTTTGTAAACACTTTGCAAGTCAAACATTCATACAGCCTGGATAAAAAAAAATCATTAGAACACAAGACCAGAAGTCAGCATCATTCTTCAAACAGATCATAAGGATCTGTAACAACTTCCCGTGTTTTACGCTCAGCCTGGCACAGATGTGATAATGAGTCCACCCCAGCTCCAAACAACCAATCATTAAGAGTGTACCTAACACAGCCCTTAGACACATCAAATGGTCCTTAATTTTGTGTCTTCTCACCATCCCATCCCCCAGTGCCTGGCTTCATTCCATGTTTGAAAGTTCTGTAGCCAAGAAAGTCTTCACTAAGAAGACTCTTTTTCTTAATCTGGTTTAGTAAATAGAACCATTGCCTTGTTTGCAGAAGAAATTATTCTGGGAGTATTTTTAATGACGACAGCATCTTCCAGCTCTTTCTTCCTATTTTAAAACAGCTGAGTGTTGTAGAAAGTTAATCAAAGGGAAACAATACAAATATTGCACTAGAAAATTCCCATGCAAGAAAATAGGGAATTAAGAAGACACAGTTCAGATGGAAAACAGCAGCTCCATTCCACTTTATTCACTTCAATACAAGAGCCAGCAGATTGATTTAAGCCCATCAATCCAAGTGACAGAGGCCATGGCTCCTTCTCTTAGGTCAATGTCAATCAGAGTTAAGCAAAATAAAGAAGACAATGCTGGAACTCAACTACTCAATTTCCTCCTCTTTCTTAAAACCCTACAGCGATCTCCACAATGAAAGGAACAAGGAACCCAGTATGATCATGCCTGATGATCATGGTGTCAGCTGGTCAATTTTCTAAAAGCAACCAATGGGATATGGAAGTGCTGCAAAAAATGCATGAGCATTTTTTTAATAGTAATCGAAGCTAACTTCTGTGGGTCAACTTCCCACCTCCCCCAGAGGACAGAGTTACAATTACAGAATTAGACAAGACTGACTATGTTATAGTATTAAGACAATCTCAGAGATCAGCCTGCATCTCCTACTGACAGACAGATTCCCCCAAGCTCCCATCAACCCACCAGAAAAACCCATTTGGGTATATGATCTATCAACTATATAAGACCTGAGGCTAATATTTTCTTCCCTGGATGGAAGCAGGGAACCCCAATCCTTATCAGAGGCAAATCATTACTTACTATTAGTTTTTATTCTAGTACAGTGTGGTATCTGCTATGAGGCACTATCTCACACCCTCTCTTTATCTTCCAACTTACACTTGCAGTCAATGCAGTGATGCCACAGGATGAACCCTGCAGGAAATCTACAGCTGTTGGACCAGGCAGTCAAATGCTACCACACTACCATCACCTTTCTTTCATATCGCTCACAAGCCTCCCTTTCTTCCTTAAAAAACTGCTAGTGTTAATAGCACAATGCAGGAAGCTTTTCCATCTGTCCTATTTACTTTGTAAAGTACTTCTGACTATTACTGAAGCTGAGACAATAAGTATTTAACTGTAAAGCGGCTACTACTAAATTAAATACTAGGGACCTTAAAACAATCTTAGCTACATAAACTGTCACAAGACAATGTAAGTTCTTTGCTGGTGCCATTAAGTGACAGCTTGAAAATTTCAGCTCACTGGGACCTCAGATTCCTAGCCCTTGTAGCTGTGGGGGAGGAAAATATGCCTGAAAATATGCTTTGAGCAGACCTTGAAATTTAAAGGGATAGCACTAAAAGCACATAAAGACCTAATAAAGGTTTAAAAAGAAACATCAGAATTTTTAAGATGTAGTCAGTATTTTGTGGGTTTGAGCTTGTGACCTGCAGCACTGCTTCCTTTTGGTCAGGATGTAGCACATGCCTGGTGAAACAACCATGCAGCAAAAAGATAATCGAGGAAGGAGCTCTCACATCATCATCTTTCTCAAGCTGTAAAACCTGAGCACATTATGGCACAGATGTATTCTGCCAAATCTAAACACTATTCATCTATTCACACTATTCACTCTTTCAGTTCCTCCTCTAACTAAGTGCCTAATTGCACTGTTCATTAATTTTCTCCCTCTTCAGGAAGGGAATGCTGCAGAGACTACACAACAGCACTGCCACACAGTCTAAAAGGTACTGAAATGGCTGAGTTGGTCTAGTGCTTTCCCTCATTCCCATGCACCTGAAATTCCCATAATTTCTAATGTTCTTTTTCATTTTAGTTTAAGAAACAGAAAGTCCTTAGAAACACTGTTTAAGCAAGAGGTATTGGGTTATCCTAGTAAAGTGGCTCAGAATTAAAACTAGCTTTCTAACTCTCCAACAACGCAGACTTGGTTTTGAAGTTGTACTTTTGAAGTTGTACATTTAGCAGCATCAGAATTGGAAAAGGTTCTTGTTAATCTGTTGTGCCCCACACCAAACCAAAGGATTTATTCCTGTTCCTGAAAACCTGTACAAACCATGACACTAAAAAACCCTAAGGTTTTACTGTGTCAAAATGTCACTAAGGGCTGCTAGCATCACACCACATCACACAACACATACAAGTAACTGCAGCCAAAGTTACTCCCTGCTCTGGAAGATGAAACACTTTCTGTCCTAATCTCTTCCAACAACATGGGGATAAGCAACAGAGGAACAATTTGCTGTCTATGACAACTGACGCCTTCTTCCTCTCCAAGAAAACACCAAGCTACCCATTTTACTTCCACAGTATGCAGGTATCTGAGGAAAAAAAAACACCAACAAAAAAAAGACAGTCTGTCTCCAAACACAACTTCTCTCTGTTAAGGAAAGTTTCCAATGTTTCCCCTATCATTTCCTCTCTGCCCAAATACTGCATCAAGCCTGACACCAAATAGCAAGATAACCTTTTCTCCAAGTACCCAACAGCAAGCAATGTCCAATAGATATGACATCACAGCAATAGAGATGTTTAGAAGATTTAGTGAATCTTCGTTTTTTTTCAGTTCCCACAGCCAGAACCGCAGCCTCTGTTGACATTAATTTACTGTGGAGACACAAACTAGAGCTGTGTACATCTTTGACCTTGTGCAGCATTTCAGGACAGGCTGCAATAGATTGATTTTAGGGCCTAAGTGCTTATCTTCCTCCCCTTCATCATCCTGCTGATGGTGAAACGTTCTGTACCCCAAGAGACAGCAATACATTTATTACTTTGTGGACAATTCAGGATTCTTTTATTCTGTTTTTCAATAACAGACACTGGTATTGTGTTCTTCAGAGCATAACTGCCAGCTGGGCCAAGCAAAATGAAAAAGCAACTTAGTATTTTTCAGCGCAACGATGACTGCTATTCCAGTTTGCTTTTGTCTAGAGTCTACAAGATCTATGCATCACTTTCCCTCTGGTGTGGCTGTGCGGACATATTTATAATTTCAGAAACTCTTCCCACAGAAGCATATCCTTTGGCTAAAGGATACTGATAAAGATTTCAAGTCCAGTTAAATCTATTGTACTTTCACCCCCTCTAATACTAATTTACCTAGACAGCACATCTGGTGGAAGAGTAAAGTTAGCTGCCTTCCCAAAGGCTGCAGGAACAAGCACAGTTCATCTCTGTGTTTTGGGCAGAACAGATGACAGCACCTATAGCTCTCCAATCCTTATCTCCAGCTCCACAGATTCTCAGCTCAGCAGATCAAACAAGATCAGAAAAACACAAGTTTGTAGCCTTCAAAGACAACATCATCAATAGAGGGTTTGGCAAAAGCTGCAAAAGGCCTGCATGTCCTGACTTACAGTCTCATCACCATGCTCAGACTCCCTTGTTCTTACTGCATGAGATAAGGTGTCATCTGTTCAGTGGTTAACTGCTCTTTCCCCTCTTCCTCCCTCATTCTGCCTGAGGACACAGGAGCTCTTACACATATCCCACAGTGGAGGCAGAATCAGAAAGAAATCAGAGGCTGCATGCACTCATCAGACTGCTTCTTAGAGAGCAAAAAGGCATGTGTACAAGCCTAGGTCAAGTTACAAGCTTTTTAAAGCTCACTAAAAGAGGTCCCGATTTGGCCGCAAAAGAAAACACTGTGATCCTGTTCTCGGAGGGACCACAATCAATTATGTGCACTGTTTCACAGAGATACCACTTTTGAGCCTACTGATGCAAAATTTCACATCACTTCTAACTGACATGAAATACCAGCTCCACAGATGAGAAACAGAAGCACAAAGCATCAGCCAGTGCATCCTGCCAGAAAATCCTGGTAAGCAAACTACAAGGGAGCACAGGCATTGGCTTCCACAGAAATGGCCCTTGAATAGGAACAGTATCCAGGCTGAGTTCTTTAGCCCTGCTGAAAGGCAGAATATGTCACCTCCAGCTTGGGGCTATCACAGGGTTGCTATGCCACCCTTGAGATCTGAGCTAGTATTTTGGCTGATTATCACAGCGCAGTGTGGATCCCTGGCACCAGCTCAAGGTGACAGCATGGTGCACACACACAACTGAAACTGCAAGCACAAAAAAAAGATAACTGAACTGGTATTTTTCCTCTGGTAAATTGTATTTTTAATTATTTTTCCCCTTCAAGATAGAAAATATTCTTTAATATTCCAAGACGGCTTAGGATTTAGTCCAGTAATGGACACACAGTTAAATACTGCTAACTCAAGCTTAAAAGTCAGCCCTGGATAGATCCAAATCCAGCTTGTGGCTTTGAGGAGAAAGAGAATGCTAACTACTGGATTCTCATCTAAGTGGTACTTTGTCAGTATCACAGATTTCCAGAAACCTTGCCTATAATTACAATCAAGAGTAAGATCAAGTCCACAGCCTCATCTTCTTGCCTGTCTTTGTGCCTTGAGATGAGGGAGGACAAGAAGCAGACAATCCATGCAAAGGCACAGGTAAATTGGGAAGAGACGTTTCCATATGCTTTCCCTGTCCTGACCCTCTACAGCCCTCCCGTCAGCACACTTCACTTCTTTTCCCTCCTTCTTCCTCCTGTGGACTCAGAATACAGAGCAATTTCTGTCACAGCCAGCAGCCACAGAGATGCCATACAGTACACAAACAATTATTTGGGGTTTGGTCAGAAGCAAACCTGTGCACACAAAGTCAAATGCAAGTATGAGCTGAGCACAAATAACTCTGCTTCCTTAACTCCCAATGCTTTAAACATAAACATAAAACATAAAAAAAAATCCAGCTCTAACTATATCTTAAAGAAAAATTATGAAACCCACACATACAAAGTCAGTAATACAACCTTAGCTGACAGATTTTTTCCTAGCCCTCTTACGTTCTCCCAGATTAACCTTTAAAGCTTTAGCCAACCTAAGCTAGGTTGCTAATTATATTTTACACATCATAGGTGCCTGTATAATAAAGAACAAAGAAACAGATTACTATAAATCCAGGCAGGTCTTCTGCAAGCTGTGGTGACAACACTGCTCCTTCCCAGTCTGTTTCCCCTTTTCTTTCAGCTCTTTTGCCAGAAGGGACTGAAATATAAACAACCATGAAACATGTTCTGGGGGTCAGAGTTCAGGTCATTCTTTTCTCATACTTGGACTTACACAACTCAAAGGTTTCAGTCAACTTGAGTTGCTCTTCCTCCAAGGAACAGAGCATCATGACTGAGTTGTTTTGCTTCTTCACCTCCTTTCAAAAAGGCCAAGACCACAGAAATACTACATAATGAAAAAAACAAAAAATTGAAAATTGAAAAAACAGAAAATTATTAATAGAAAGATATGTAACCCAGTACTAAATCAGTTACTCATTCACACCACTGCTTTGTCCACAAGTGCTTGCAGAGTTAGAGGATTGAGGTCAAACCAGCAATCCTTCTTAGGTTTCCCAGAGAGAAAAAAATGGAAAAAAGTAAGATAAATGGCTGGGAAAAGGTAAATTAGTCAGGTTTCAAAACAGTTCAGTTACAAACCCTATCCAGCACATCACTTTTTTCCTCCAGGAACTGTGATCAATCTAAGCAAAGAAAGGCCCAACCAGAAAATTTGATCTCTATTTATTTTATGTGCACATTCACTACAGCATTAAGTTCACCTTAAAACAAGCCACACTTTGTCTTCTAACAATGCCTAGCATATCTAAAACATCCTGGCTGATTTGGAGCTACAGATTTAACCTCAGCTCTCACTAAAATGGCTGGAATTATAAAACTAAATCTACCAGTCAGTTAGGGGGAAGCAAAGAATAAATCTCAACACCAGGTTAAAATAAATCCCCCTCAAAAAAAATCCAAGGAAACGAAACACACAAAGAACCACAACACCAAAGCCCACTCACAAGCAAAATTAGGGTTCTCAAAGGCATGGAAAAACCATGGTGGGGGTTTTGTTGCCTTTTTTTCCTCAATGGATAATAGAGGGCTAATTTACTAGCTTCACTGCCAGCACCTGAAGAATTAAATGCCCCCCATCTACACTGCCAATAAATCCCAAGTAGATCAGACTATTTTCTTACTTCACTGTAACAGTATCAATTCTGATCCATACTGGCATCAGAATCTGTCCCTAAATAGAAGCAGGTACTTTTTGTATGACTAGTTTTCACAGTAACATTGGCAAACCCCAACCGTAATAAATTACAAATGCACTAGGACTGCCATCATTAGATGGCACAGCTTTTTACTGTAATTTTTATTGTCCATATGTCCCCACACTTTAAAAAGGAACAGGTTACATTAAGCAGATTTGTATGGATTAATAAGCCAAAAAAATAGATGAGAACATGCACCTGGCCAGCATACAAAACTGAACAGTTAAATTTTCATTTAAATAACATGCCAAACATGTCTGTAGTCAGAGCCCCAAACACAATACATTTCTTCATTTTTGTTGTGTTGCTCCCGGTCTTGCCTCAACTACCAAAGAAAAATTTAAAAATCCCCAATACCACCACCACCCCAAAAAATGCCCCAAACCAACGACCCAAAAAAAGCCCCAAACTAACGACCAAAAAATCCCCTAAATCCCCAGCTGTTTGTGATGCAATTTGCCCCAGTAGCAAATTCTGCAAGTCAATCTGCTGCAAGGCATCTGTGCAGAAGAGAGCTCTGGGATTCTCAGGAATGCAGCAAAACAAGTAAGTGCAAAGTGTAAAGCTAAATTAATTCAAGAAGGGAGGAAAATAGAGACAAGTGGTAGAACTTACCCCACACTACTACAAAATCCTGGAAGCTTCTCACAAGCAGGGATCCTGCCAGCTCAGGAGAAATCTGCAGTACACCAGCAGTTTGAGCAGCTTCTCTGATAATGTTAAACCCTCACAATTCCCAGTGCTCTCAATGAATGAACTGACTTTGCCTTTGGATGAAAATCAGAACACAAAACTTCAGTGCTAACTACCATCAGAAAACTAACCCAAAACTGACAGTGCCACACTGGAAAAACTTGAATATTGTAAACATTAAGACTTTTCACAAGCCTTCTTTATACACAGCTTTGGTTTCTTAGTACTGAAGCTCAAATACAGTATTTACAATAAGAACAAAACCACCCATAAGAAAAGCTCTAATGAGCTACTTTGTAATCAAGAGAATGCTCTGTGGACATAAAATATTTTAGAACTCACAAAAAAAGCCATACAGTTTGCATCAGAGCCTGTATCTGATCCCCTAAATGCTTTTAGTACTTTGTTTTGTTTTTTAAATGTGACAGAAAAACTACCACATATAATATTCAAACAGCGCATATCCTGACAACTGAGAGCTACAAGATACACAGCATTGTAGAAAAATGTAGGCCTGTACAACATTTAACACTGTGTAAAGTTCTGGCATCTTCTCTGAATGGAAAAGGTTACCAGTGAGTCTACATGCATTAAAAAAAAAAAAAAAAAAAAATTGTTTGTAAGGCAGTGAGCTTCCCAAGTGGAACACAGATGAAGGTGTATCTAAGTTTAGCATTTAGAGTATCATTCATCGTGTTTCGTTAAACAAAGCTGAAATCAAATTCACAACAAAGAACAAATGAGCAGGGTACACAGTGTGAACCCAGAACTCAGAACTGGAATTTTTCACAGGACAACTGTTAGTTGCTGTAACAGAATTCAGCTCCTTGCAGAAAAGTTTTCACAGGTTCATTTAGGTACTTCTGTGTATTCAGAGCAATAAAGTGATGTACAGCAATCTGTACTGCAGCACAAACTTTTAGTGGGTATCCATCTTACAGTGCAGTTCATAGCCCCGAATTATGCACTTCAGTTTTTTTACCTATGCAAGGAAAGCTAATTATATCTGATAGTAATCTTCAACTGCCATCTGCCTGAGAGGAAAGCTGCCTACATTAGTCACAAGAGCATGCTAGGAAAGCTTATATGCTTTTCTCAGAGCTACACAGAGACACCCATTTACAAGACTTTCAGACCTCAATCCTCAGTGAAAGTTAAACACAACCCCTTTCCTCCCCAACACTGACATACTGCTTCCTTTTTCACTTTTTTTTTATTAATTGAAAAGGACAGTCACGCCTAAAACTTAGGGGAGTTAAAGGTGCCTGTCACCCCACCCATGCACCCTCCCTGCCAGTCTCACAGCCCTCCTGCTGGGGGCTGCTAAAATTCCTAGAAGCCCAGATGAGAGCAAGGAGGTGCAAGGGCAGTCAGTCAGGCAGGAAAGTGAGAGCAGGCTGAAGACACACAGCGTGGTCTCTGCTACAGCAGTGGCTTCGCACAGTACCTTCTGCATATCACAGCTCCCTCTGCCAGTTTGTTTTGCTCCTTTACAATCCAGGTCTGGTTTGTTGTAGGTGAAACAGAGAATTTGATTTTTCTGCTCAATTCTGTTTCACCAGACCTTAAATGCTACAGTAAAATGAAGAGGAGTTTCTTCAGCACCAGAGTATCTTTAAACAGATTAACTATCCTTCTCTACCTGATCTTTTCTGAGCACTGGATATGCTCAGGGCTGCATGAGAGTGTCTCCTCTGATGACAAGAGAGTAAGAGTCTGATAAGAGAGGGCTCACGCCCCTGTGAGATCACAGCAGGGCAATTTGTGGCACAGATCTGCTCTCCCATAACCAAACTGGCCCATGCTGTACCAGTGATAAAACACAAAGTCTAATATTTCCTTCAGCATCAAACTTGAAGTCCTCTAGAGCAATATACACTGCACCTGCTGTGCTGCCTACTGACATCTTTTCTTGCTACCCTGACCGCACCAAATGCGGTTCAGCCTCCAGCACCACCATGTCCTATCAGATTGCTATCCATGCCACAGACAACGCAGAACTCCATTAGAGCACAAAATGCCATACAGTAAAAGGCTTTTTGTTCTGTTCTACTGCATGTGTTCTCAGCATGAAACGAGATTTATGCAACCATACCCTGTTTGTGTGCATGCATGCCCTTCTCTTTCCTTCCCTGAAGAACTTTTGAACTCCTTTGGTTGATTTCAGTCAAATGTGAGAGATGAGGAACTTAGTGTATTTGAGACCTCCTCAAGTTTTGCAAAAATAAACACTAGGCTGAGTAGAACAAAAAAACTCTATAAATTCATTTCTCATTAAATATCAGAAAGTACATACAACATAAAGACATCAAAAATATGGTTTCATTTTATCTTGTCACACAGCTGTGTGGTACAGGTATCACAAGAGCATCTAGCCACTGAGGAAGAAAAAAGTGCTCTAATTTTGAAATGGCTTGCACAAACATGTAAGTGTCCAAATTTCCCAAAAGAGCTGTATCAAGTTCAACAGCTTAGATACCCTTTTCAACCACTTAACAGGTAGTGTTAGCCAATTTCCATCACCCAGTTTCAAAAAAGTCACTTCAACACTAACCAGTATTTATTATAAGTAAAGTTCTCTGTGAAAATTGAAGAATGAGATATTCTATTTCACTTCACATTTCTTTCTGCAAAGCTCGGAACAACAGTTTCTATTTAGGCTAGAAATCTTACATATAAAATCTACCTTAGCTGGAAAATAAGCCATCTAAGAACCAATGTCCCAAGTTAAAAACAAATTATAGTGTGCTGTTAGCGCACAAGAATGAAAATAACTATTCCATTCAATTTGTTTCAATGAAAATGAATTAACAGTATTTCCTTAACATGTACTGCAAGAAAAGGCAGTCACTCTTGAGAAATTGTACTAATGGTATGTACACTAACCAGCATTTTAATCACCTGGCTACTGAAAACCCAGTTTTCAGATACCTGGCCTGTGCTCCACAGCACAAAGCGAGCAATGAAAGCACAAAAAACACTCAGCTATGTCAGAGTGTCCATCCAGCCCAGTTCTGTCTCCAGCAGTGACAGCAGGAGATGATTACTTAGAAGCAGTATTTCATGGCCGTTTTGTGTTTCATTCCCATTGTGCACCCATACCTCCACATCTCAACTTTCTGAGAATGGAAAATTAAAACCGCCATGGGTGGCTGTAAAACTGGGAGGTAGTGAAGGGGGCTCATAGAGCACTCCAGCTTCTAAGCTGAGACAAGTATCACCCTGACTTATTAAATATGGCAAAGCTAGTCGTAGTTTTAAGTTTCCTGCAAGGGAAAATTAAAACAAACAAACAAACAACAACAAGAAAAACACAGGCTTTTTCCAGATACAAAAGGAGAAGGCAGTAACCTGTCTACACAAGGGGCACAATCAAGACTAGCTACCACATGCCAGCAAGCCTTGTATACATTCAGCAATCTGGACAAATCCTAACTTGTTCCCATGCTTCACCAAGTGGATTTAATATTATGTCTTCATTTAATCTTGCGCAAATGTGTTCAAACAAACCTTACAGCCTATCTCACATCTACACCACCTTCTCCTTGTCTCAGTCCCACACATCAACTTCAGACTACCCCAAGCACTGCAGAGATAGAAATGTTTCCAGGGTGCTCAGATGCAGCACTGGTGGATGATACCAGGTTGGCTGGTTCTGTAACTTAGAACCAGGAAATACCTGTCTTAACTGGCAAATGATGAACAACGTTTAATTCACCAACAGCTCCTTGCCAGCAAACATACTCCTGTCTCTTCACTGCAGTGAGAAAAACCCACAGGATCTTCCCTTGCATTGTTGCTTGGATGCCACTGCTCTGAAACAGGTCAATTCCCCCCACATGTCATCCTGCAGGCAAAAAACTGTCAGCACAAGCCACCTTCAAAAATTACCTGCCCAGGAGGGAGTTACATTAACTTACAACTACATGAGGAAAAAAAAAAAAAAAAAAAGAAAATATTATGGCAAAAACACAACTTCAATTTCTTTATTACTCTGAAAAAGGGACTTCCCCCTCATCCCACATGTGATGCAATTTGTATTTTATAAACACACACATACATTCCATATTGACTATTAAATGGCCATCACATTTCCTCTGCCCACCTCTGCTAAGGCCCAGGGTAAAGCTTATGCCCCTCACACCATTCTCATTTCACTGCTGGCCTCAGGATTCCACAAAGCAGGGAAAGCAAGCAGTGTCTGGAGACCTCTGCAATGCACATGTCAGTCTGTAGATCCAGTCCAACAAAGAACTTTTCTAAGCTCTGCAGTAGATCCCTATTTTAGTGTTTCTAACCTGCACTCACAACAAGAGATAAAACTATTATTTTAAAAGTGAGTTGAAGAGTCTGTGCAAATCTAAGACTGCTAGCCACACACCTCACAAATAAAGTTTCCTGCTGGCTAGTGGCCCAAAAGAAAGCAATACTGCAGCTCAGGAAATGGAAACTTACACTATAAATTAAGAGATATTAAGAGTTTCAGTGATTAACAGAGACCATCATTTCACTCGTGCCTGCTCTTAAAACCAGTTCCTAGATTATTCCATTCTAGCCTTCCTAACAGAATGGGAGATCAACTGGCTCTGTAGGCTTTCCAGCCATCCCTTCAAAGTCAGGGCAAGTGGAAGGTATTCCATTTTTTTACCTTACTCTGCCTGGCTCTCCTTTTACACTAGAATGTAAAAAAAAAACCTGGCACACCATACTCCAGTTTTACTACTGCTGTTAGGGCTGGGAGCAGAGGTAACTGAACAGTTCCACACAAGTTTAGGTTATTATCCAGGGACACTCACAATTCTCTTACTCTGTGACAGTGCTTCAAAGGGTCTTCCTCACAGGATACCAAGGCATCATTTTTGCCTTCAAGGCCGAAGAACAACCAAGCTTGGAACACTGAAGAGCCAATCCAGCTGAGCAAAATAAACTTTAAAAGGACATGGTATTTCAGAATGACAAGTACAGAAGACAGCAAGAACTACTGCTGCAGGGTGTTTTACCACATTCTGCACCTGAATTTTTTCAACCCGTTTTTCAAAAGGTAGTAACACTGCATGCAACCCACGCATTTCCCTGCTTTTGCTTCACCGTGCTAGCTAATATTGCCCATCACTTTTCAACCTCTCTGCACAAATACCAATACTGGTATTGGTATCAGGGATTAATACACTAAACTGCAAAGTGAGAGCTGCTGAAAAGAGACTTATAAATAAAACAGCAGCATGCACATCCTGTTTTCCTCTAGACCTCAATATACATCAAATCAAGAAAAGATGAAGTTGTAGGCTCTTCTGGAAGGACGGTAAAAGAAAAATTTAAGCTTCAGAAAATTCACACAACAAATAATACGTTCAAGTAGCTTTATTTGCATTTCCCTTGAAGACTAAGTATACAAGCAACCATACGTAACACTGCAAAAGCAGAAGAAACTGGATTAAAGGGGAAGTTTAGGGGGTCGTTTACTCTCTACACAGCTTCTGGTATTTTGAGAAAACTGACAGTAGAAAATAAACACTCTGAAAAAGGAAAAATTCTGTAAATTCAGTTATCCCATAAATTAGTTAATTAGTATTACTATACTATAGCTTATCTATAAAGCTAAAGAAATTGATGAATAAATTATTCAAATGAAAGACAAATTACATGTCATAAGCTTGAAAAACTAAACTCCTCCTCAAAACATAGGGCACACTTCAATTGATTTAGTTGAAACAGTGCAAACATCTGTAGGGAAAGTTCTCTGTAAAAAAAGGTATTTCAAGAAGTCTTGAGCTAATTCCTAAAATGCATTTAGATAGGGAACCAAGGCAGAGGACCTCACATCATACATGAAACAAAACCAACCTTTTATGCTCTTAAGTAAAATAACCTTAAATGTTAATGTACAAAGGCAAACCTAGATCCTGTCTACAGCTAGCAAGCTATACTGTGGAGAAACAAACAAACAAACAAAAAAAAAAAAAAAAAAAAAAAAAAAAAAAAAACCACACAAAACCAAGAGCCTTTCCTCAAGAGCCCTTTTAAGTCAGTGGTGTAGACAACCTCATTGAGAATCATGGTGGTCTCATATGTTTTGTGTTCAAATGATCCATCTGACTGCATCCTCTTCCAGGCCCAGTGTATTTGAATCAACACACAGAAGCACATGAAACAACACCAAGAAGAAAACCACAAATCAGCCAAAGCTGGTTTACGTTAAATTTTCCAAACCTGCTTTGGGGAGACAAACCAAACTTTTACCAAGAGACAACAATCACAGCATGCTCAGAAACCAACAGAGAACAAGCCTGAGACAGAAGTGCTGCTAATGGTACAAATAGGCTATCACAACAGCTTCTATCCAAAAATGAACATCTAAGGAAGAAAGCAATCATCTAAAATCTTCTAAACCTGCCTCTGCTTGTAAGCTATCACAGTCTTGAGGAGAAGTTGAGGGAGAAGCATCTCACAAACTTCCCACTGCAAAGGAGATCTGTCACCACTTCACCTACTGTATTTCCCTCTTCAGTCAGGCAACTCCCCTGCCTAACTGCTAAAACCATTAACAGCACACATAGTACATATCAACATAATGTCTTGTCCAACACCTTGCTCTAGTCAAAACCCCTGTAACTCAAGTATCTCCCAACCTGTTCATAACTTAGGACTCAGGTACTGGTGATCTTCCTATCAGCTTTCAGGTTCTAATGTCTCAACTGAACACTCTGCAACTGCTCCCATGGGCACATCCCCGACTAGCAACTGCTTCCAGAGAAAAATTTTTCCTCCTACCTTTGAACAGGGAGGGATAAGGACACTGGGCGACTCATGAGCCTCGGGGGATGATTCATATATCCCACAAGCATGAGAAATCTGCTAAAGCCAATATGACCTTCAAGGAGACCTGAGACTAAGACACCTTTAATTCTGTTGCCTTAATAACAGCCATAAGCCTAAAATGTAACTTAATGAACTGTATCAGTTCAGCAGAGACAGATGAGGTAAAGGAGCAGGTACTGCATCAGATTGGGGAAAAAAGGTAAGCAAATTTATTTAAGTGAAATAGAAACCAGAGCTACAGTTGGTGAAGCCCTACATGTGAAAGGAGAGTTATTTTACTTTTGAAATATCACTTCTGAGACCTAGTCAGACAAGCATACTGCGTGTTGATGGGCAGGAAACCCTACTCAATGCACATTTCCTTCAACACCTCTCTGGATTTAGTTCCTTCAGCTTAGGAATGACCATGTAGTACCACGGCACCCTCCAGAAAAATATTTTATATATACTTTTTCTCTGTAACATTTTCATATTTTTTTTATCTATAACATTTCCGCACAGTTCAGCTAAATTACCAGATTAAAGTAAGTAATCTTATCCCATCACTAAGATCAATCTTAATAGTTCTGCAATCACACTATGTGAGAATAGCTCAGTAAAACACGGATGAAGAAAGAGAAAAAAAATAAAGAAAACTAGATAGAAAGTTTCAAGTCGGTAACAACACAACAGGCACAAATCTCAGACCAGCCGCTCATCTCCCAGGAAATTTTTAAAAAGGGCAGCAGGACTGATCTCACCACTTGCTCTAACTCAAACTGAAACACCACCGCCGCTGTCAAATAATAATACAAGTAGTTTAAAAAAAAAAACAAAAATAAAAAAGGCAGGGGACGTTAAACTTCCAGGGTTTGTTTCTTTCCTCAAATGCAAATAATGGATTTGCATAGCTTAAGGCAGACTCTACCCACAGAGCCATTGTTCCTTCCCCGAGGCCTTCGGGATTTCCACGGAGCAGCTCCCTTTCGGTACCCTCGCTAGAAGCAATCTTTTATCCGAACCTGCCTGACCGGCAGCCATGGCAAAACGGTCGGGGATTACCCGACCCAAGCAATTCAAGAGAAACCACCAAATCTTCCGTCCAGTTTTACTTACGGGTCGCCGTCAGCTCCGCCGGGAGGCTCCCCCTGCGCGGGGCTATTCTGCCTGCATGAGCTCACCGTTCCCCAGCCCTGCTCTGCCCCCCTCGCAGCACCGGGCCCCGCCGCCCCTTATCGCCCTATCCATCTCCCCCTTCCCGCACTCGCCTCCCGCCGGCGCGCCCGCCGCGACTCACCGCCGGCGGGGGACCCCGAGGCGGCTCCGCCCGCCGCCCCGGCCTGCCAGCGGAGCTACTCCGGGAGACTGGGGGAAGGCGGGCGGCTCCCCCGCCCCGAGCCCACCAGGAGCAGCCGGGGAAAGTCGGGCGGCCCCTTCCTTCCGTCAGGGGTCCCCACCCGGAGCCGCCTACCTGTGTACGAAGGCGCACAGCTGCCCGCCGGACGCTCCCGCGCTCCCCGCTGCTCGAGGTGGCGACACCCGGCCCCGCATGCGGACCCGGGCAGCGCCGCAGCCCGGCCTGTGCCCCGCTCCCCGGCGCCGGCCGCCCGCCTGCGGCATCAGGCGCATCCAAGAGCCGCCGGGAAAGCGGGGGGTGGCGGCACTTCAGTTTCTACTGGGCTGACCCCCCCGGGAAGCGGCTCCGGGCTACACCGCCGTGTTAAGATTTTTTTTCCCGTGAAGTTCCCAGGAATCTCTGGGAAAGGTCTGGGACGTCTCATCTCACCAGCTCTCAAAACCGATTAAAATTGTGTTCTCTTCAAAGGAGGCTTGTAGAGGCAGGCTCCATCCCTCTAGAAATTCAGTTTAATTCCTTGAGTGCTTTCACCGAGAAACACGCTGATGTATTGAAAGAGCTAGCTCTGCCTTTGAATACGCGGTAATTTACACTGAATAACAATGTTTTTGGCAGCTGCTGCCATCAGCATTCACCTGAAGGAAATTTTAAAATTGGAAGCATGCATACAAACTTTACACGACGTTAAAGCTGGAAGCTTTCCCGTCTGGAATGACGCAAGAAGATCATGGGACAGTTAAGGCTGGAAAAGACCCTCGAGATCCATCGTGTCCGCCGTGGAGCGTGTCCCTACAACCGTCACGTGTCCAGCGCCAGAGACACCGGCAAACTCGGGAACAAGCACTCCCAGGGCACCCAATCCTATGGGTTCAGGTACCGTCCACGAGATCCACTCAGCCTGTGCAAGGCTTTACAGAGCTATACGAGATAAACCAGGGGTGCTCACTTACCGGTTGTTAACAGAGCAGCTTATTTTATCTTTAAATCATCCCAGAGAGGAGGACAGAACTCATCGCTTCTGCTTAAGGCCGCCCACGCTCTTGCTGCAGCCTCTAGTAGGTCTAGCCCGGTTCCCGCATGGTGGTGCTTACGACGGGATTCAAGAGGAGGGCTTGTTCAGCTGAGCCCCATCTGCAAGAGAAAACGTAGGAGGAAGCACGTTGTGTATTTACACAGAAACGTTGATTAGCTCGAGCCTGCTGAAATTCCTCTTCCATTTATACCAAAGCCCACCAGGGGAAGGAGATACGTGAAGACAGATAAAGCAGTGCTACGTCTTCCCGTTAGGTAGTGTCTGTCGTAAGGACCGACTTCCTACGGAGCCGCAGACGCTACTCTTCCTCCTTCTCCTCCCCCTCCTCGGGCCGGCGACAGGAGCCCCTCCCCCGCCCCGACAGTCCGAGAGGGGGTGGGAGACTCGCAAAGCGGGGGGCAGCGAACCACCCCCAGCCTCCTGGAATTACCATCTGGTAAGAAACTAATCGTCATCGTGTGTATGTCGAAGGGGGTTGGGATCGTGCAGGGGCAAGATTCTCCCTCCCCAAGTTTTGCCTCCTGCCATGAAACCCTAGGGGAAGCCGGCAGGGGAAGAACTACCCCCTGAGGAGCTGCTGCCAGGAGCAAATGAAGCCCCACCCAACAGAGGCGGGAGTCATTGGGCTCCTGGAAAATCTCTCCGTACTTCAGCGCCCAAGCGTTTGGGGCTGGACCTTACTATTTCGAAAGGAAGTTATTAAACAATTCTGCCTCTGATAAAAAGGATGAAAAAATGAATTTGTTTGGAATCCTGTGCTGCATCAATGCTGTGTTTTGCCCAGAGGAGTGTACATGCTGGAAGAAATCTGAAGGGTTGTTAATAATTTAATTGCCCTCTCCTGTTTCTATCTTTATGATCCTGACTGCTTCCAATCTGAAAATTTTCTAAATGATGCTTCAGTGAGCTCAGAGTATGTTTTTAGCATTGTCTCAGAACAAGATGCTTCCTTAACTGGAAATGCAGCTTCTGCTTTTGATGGCTGTCACTGGGAATGACCAGAGGTGGATTCTGTTCTCAGCAGTTTTCTACAGCCTATGTGTACACATAATAAAAATAACAGATTGAAAGCTGGGAAATTTTGTCTATTCTTCAGGGACTGTTCCAGTCTTTAGCTTGCCGAGATAATTTTCAATGTATTCTGGGCGGGGAACCAAAGTTCAGACCTCTGTAATTTCTCTTCCCTTGAGCTGAAAATACCTTAGTACTTTTCCCCCTCTCCCAAGAGGCTCCTCAGGTCTTCACCCTTCACATCCTGCCCTTTACAAAACCAAGCTTCTTCCAAGTATATAGCTAAATTGTATGCCTTCTAAAGTTACTTTATTTAACTGTGCTATATCTTTTCCCATTAGCTATCAGCTCTTCAGTCCTTGCCCTTCAATTCACCTAGACGTCATAGTCACACAACCGAATTTAAAAAATCATTAAGGTTGTACAACAAAGGACTCAGAATTAGGACATGTTAGAAGACTGATTTTGTGACTTCATATCATTCCCCCTGCTCATATGTTTCAGGACATTCTTAAATTATGTCATCCAGTATTGTTTTGTTCTGGCCTTGCTTTATTTTGCAAGGCCTTGTCTTTGTTTATGATACAGGATGGACTTTCAGGATGTACCAGATTTTTGCAGAACAAGATGTTGGGACTATTCACCACAGAAGAGTGTAGGAAACTTTGAGGAAATGCATGGTATTCCTGCCTCTGTTCCAGACAGGATGTGTGTGCTGCAGCTGCAACTTTTGTGCATGGGTTCATGAGCATGAGCTTATTTCACACTGGCTAAGGTGGGGTATAGTACCAGTCCTGCAGGGATCTCTGGGCAGGCTGAAGGGCACAGGAAGAAGAACATAAAGATGCTGTGGGCAGGACTGAGCCACGGCTCAGAAGCAGTACAAATTACTGGTGCACCTCTGAAGCAAGCTAGATACATGCAGTGTTCATTCCTGTGGTGGTGCCATGTGGCAGCTTAGAAGTCATTTGATTTTACAGCTGACTGCAATTTACTCAATCTTGCACGAAGCATCTTACTCTCGGAAGAGCTGGGTGTTCACAATTGTAGCCCAAAGTCCATAGCAGATACAGTTCACTCACAGTTTTATTCCCTTCCATTAAAGGCAGTGTGTGTAAGAAATACAAATAATTGTCTCTAAGGTAGCTGAATACACCTTTATCTGGAATAAACTGTGCTATATTTGTCAAGTAATGTAATTTCACTTTGGTTTCTTCTGGCAATTGTAGCTGTCCCACAGAGCAACAGAATGAAAGCTGGTGTTTGTTGTCATCTAAATATATTGAGCTAAATTCAAGGATTCAAATGGCAATTTGAATAATTAATATAGTGCAGGAAAAGTTTAGTTCCTAGATGTTTTCCAAATAATCTGTACAAGCAAGAATTTAGTAACTAATCTGCAACCCCATGAATTTTTGGGCACAAAGTACAAGGAAAATACAAAGAATCACTGGGATATAGTCTATTGCAAACAAATTATTTGACAACAATAAGATTTTTTCAAAATTGTTTTGAAATGGCTGACTACCAGGAAGTCAAATGAATATGCCTGAAAACAAATGCAATGCATATGACCAAAAAGTCAACAGATTTGCTCTTTCAGTTGAAAATCAACACTCCTGAGACACAAATCTCTCCCCAAACCAAAGATAAAACCCCATAAACCTTTAAATATAAAGCAACAACTAAAATAAATCTGAATAAAATGTAGTCATATTTTAGTTCCAGGAGAAACCACGTACTTCCTGAGCCATTACTAAACTAAGAAAATGTTGTTGCCTCTATCCCAGCTTGCAAATCAGAGAAAATTAAGAGGAAAATTACAGGAAATGGAAGGGAAAACTGTTGAGCGTGGGAAAATAAAAATTAAAGAGAAGAAGGAATAAAGAGAATGGAAAGTTGCAGCATCACAAAAGTGATTTCCCTGTCAATCCAATAAGATGACTAATCAAGCTGCCTGTAGGCAATGCACCATATCTATCATACACATCTGGTCTTAGAACTAAAATGCAACAGAACTGTCACCCTTGATAATTACTTTGGGAGATCACACATTTACAGAAATACAGATTGTCACAATATCCTTGTGGGTCCCTTCCAATTTAGAATATTCTGGGATCCCTTCTCCACCCATCTTCTGGCTTTACTGCCTACCATCACAGTCTGATCCTAATCTTTATGTCAGGCCATGAGAACTGCCCTGAGTCCCACGCATGCCCACATCTCTCCTACTGAGCTCCAAAACCTGTCTCAGCACTACTCTGTTCTGTACAGGTTCTCAGTTCCCTTGCCTAGGTGCTCGGGCCTGCCCCAGGTGCTCTTCACTGTACTTACAGCTCCAGTCGAGGTAAGCACCAGTCCTTACATAGCTTGAGTCATCAATCTGTGGTTGCATGATTTTTCTTCCACAGACACTTTGCCAGGAGACAACTTGCTGAAGCCTGTCCCACGAGCTTTAAAAAATCTGGTTAATGGTTATAGCATATCTCATCAGAGCCCACAGTGTTTGTCATGAGCTCATAATGTACAACTCCCACCTGGTTTGAGGTCACTTTTTCAAGACCTGATCAACCAAAGAACTGCTGAGACAACCAAAGAACCAAAGTCATGGCTGTGACTGCTTTCTCAGTCCCCAGGGCCTGCCTTTGCTGGGAGTTGCAGAGGGCTTTCCCCTGCCCCGGGCTGTGCAGTGCTCCTCTACTCAATCTGGGAGACAGGACACCAGCAAACAAAACATGATGGCAGGAAATGTCATGGAGGTAACCCAGGTAGGCTGAGACAGCCTCCATTTATTTTTACCCCAGTAAAATGCAATCTGGGGTGGTGAGCACATTAGGAAGTGCTATTTGCCAACCAAAGTGAAGGCTTTAATGCATGTGTTTATGCATGAGCATCTACAAAGCCATAAAGAAATACATTATCTAATAGGCACTAGGCATTCTTGTACTTCATTAGGCATATACAGAGGAACAAATAGGTCAAAGCACACCCACTTGAAGAGCATTGCAAACAAAACAGTGGAAAGGAAAAGGGAAAATGGTTTGAAAAATTACAGAAAATATAACATCCTGTGCACCTTGTGGTTTTCACCAGGTCAAGAGCAACATTAAACCTCAGGTTTCACTGCACCAATTGTTCTCTTGTTTCCATTTAATTACAGTGTCATATGGAATTCAAGTTCTCTGCTTGTTGCTTAATCCTCCCAATGGATGCCTGTATACTGACTCCACCTCTATGTGTGTCTGTGGATAACCCAAACTGAAGCTTCATGGTGCCGAAAGCAGCAAAGCAGGCAAGAGCTTCTGCTTCCTCCCCTGGCAGGAGACAAACCTCTCAAGATCCAGTTCTCCTACCCATCTGCCTGGGACACGGCAGTCTCCTCCCTGTAGCTTGCAGGCATGCAGTGGACTTCTGTTCCCTGAGAATGTCAGCTGTGGCATCTGGCACAAGGGAAATGGGGGAAAAGGAGAGAGGTGGAGGGGTGCATGGGAGAGTTAAGCAGTTGAGGGGGGCAGCCAGGCTGTGGGAGACTCTTACATGCAGTCTGCTGCTAGGTCACAGCCCCAGTGCCAAATGCAGGGGGGCACTGAGCTCAGAGAGAACAAGAAGTCCTTGATCCTGTGGCTCTGCGTCCCTACCCGCTTGGCCTTTGTGCTCAGATGACTGACATAAGATGCTTCTGGAAGATGAATCCTTGCCCTTTTATGATAGCTCTGTTAGTCCTAGAGTATCATGCCAGGACGCACTCTCCTTGTCTCCTTTCCAAGGAGAGGTCTGCATGTAAGATGCCTTTGCCATTTAAAGCTCAGCTTAATGCCCAGTTTCTTTCTCTGTGCATTTTATGAAAATGTTTCCCTGTTCTTCCTGCTGGCTCCGCCAGCCTCTGCTTCTGGCCTTCAGACCCCCAAGGTTTTGTCCTGTGTCCTGCTGGCTTCATCTGTACAGCCAAGTCATTATTACAAGTGCTCAGGCAGCTACTGCAGCTCTCAGATATCTAGCCTTTCCCCTTCAAATTTTTGGCCAGTGTTAACTGGCCTGCATTTCTTTACTGGTTTGCTGCCAAAGATCTAGGAACAAGTGCACAGTTTTTCTGGCAGGTACTCTTCAGGCTGGTCTTTACTTGAAAATATGATGTAGCAAGTCAGTACACAAAACAGGGCTATCAAAGCAATACAAATAGCTATGATTAGATTCCAGGGAGGAGAGCGAGAAGTTAAGTGAGTCTCTGTAAGTCAGAAATGTTATGACAAACTGCTAGAAGCCTTGTCATATGTGAACAGCATGCTAATTTCGTGTTTCTTACTTTTAAGACTTTTGCGTGTTTCTTACTTTTAAGACTTTTGCATGTTTTTTTTACTTTTAGGACTTCAAGTTGCACTCAAAAAGTCTTGGATGTAGGCAAAACATGGGAAAATTTCAAATACATTTCTTTCCATGACTGACTTAACCACTTACAACTCCTGCCGGGTAATGCCCATGGCTAGTGAGCAAATGGTCACTTGCCACAGTTTGGAAGAATCAGTAGGAACCCACACAAAATTGGACTGGTGACACAGGAGAAAGAATCCTCCCTTCATGGCAGTCCAAGCTGAAGAGAGCAATCCTATGGCAGAAAATGCTGCCTTAGTCTCTGTAACTTGGGAGAACAATAGCTCATGGATCAGACTTTTCTTTTTCACTGCTCTGCTCCTGTTCCAAATGGAAGCTAGACCTGACCCATGCAGATATGATCAACAGCCAATATCCAAACCATGTGCAATATTCATTCTATTTCAATGTTTAGCCATTTCATCCATGCAAGTGGAAAACATCAACTGATCTTTGCAATTTATTAAAAGCCATCTGTCAGTTAACTCACCATCATTTAATTAATCATAAAATTCCCCATTGCATGGAAACACTTCCAGCAGCCCAAGCTACCTGCTCACAGCCTCTGTTTTTTTGAGGAGTGGTTGTTTTTGATTTGGACACATCATTGAAACCTGGCCTTTCTTGTCTGCTGCTAAAATATAATCAAGAAAAGTTCTGTCACTGAAATGTTATTATAGAAACACTACTGGAAATTGTGCCATGGCCGATTTTAACTTCCCCGATACTATTTGGGAAAACAAATGCTTCTAATAATAAACTTGGGCCCACCTAGCGATGTGTGTGATAGCTGCCAGATTCCTTCTCAGTAGTCACTGAGACAAAAAGAGACAACCTCAAATTAGTAAGTAATGAAGACACTAAAAAAGAACTGGTCATAGAAAACTGCGTTGGGCTGAGTACTCAGCAACTGCTTCCATTTCCATGGACAGAATAAGAAACACAAGCAAAGGGCAAACTGTCAAATTAAGGAAACTCACTGGCAAATTCACCTTGACTGAGGAGCTGGAATACTTAACTGTGGAGGGAGATTGGAATAGATCTAAATCAAAGATACAAAAACTCCCAAAGTATATATTCCCAGCAAGAAAAAGTCTTATTGGGAAACACTTCAGACCTGAATAAATGGGGGGAAAACCACTTCAGAAAGGTTCTTAGGAGTCAGAAAAAGTAAACAATACTGGTCAACAAAGATAGCTTTAGAGTAGAGATACATAGGATTAAAGCCAGTTTTGTCAAAAGTCAAATGAGCTGGAACATGCAAAGATGATTGAAGTAAACAATAAATAAATCTTCAACCACTCACAGAAAAGGAGAACATGCCTTAGATAGTATTTCCCTAGAAGAGGCAGGAAAGCAGTAATGCAAGTATACAGAATCTCTGTGGTGCTTCCCCCAGAACGCAGTGTATGATTTGTGCTCTCACACTTGAGAAGAAAGCAGTTCTGGAGAAAATACAGAGAAGTGTTACACTGAGCATGAACAGTCTGTCTTGTGAGAGCAGCTAAACAAGAATGGCAGGAGAACAAAGGGATACAAACTGACTGTGAATTCAGTGAATTCCTTGCCATAGCAGAAACCTGCGGACTTGTTGGTACCCTTGCCATGCTTTCTGCCCCTCTGTCTGTAGCACATTATCCTTTGGTTCTTGGGCCTTTTCCTACAACCCTCAAGTTTGTTGTAAAGCACTTGAAAAGACCCTTGGCACAACATTGGTGGAATATGAAGGAAATGTTTTATGGACATTTTTGAACAATAAACTCACTGTGCAAAGTTGCATGGCCGTGCCTCAGAGGGTGGGGTTCATCCAATAAAACTGGCATCATTTGAAGAAAAATGCATTTCACCTTTCTCCTTCTTCAGGGAAGGGCTTAGTCAGAATACTTACAAATACACACAAAAAAGAGAACTCTTTGTAATCAGAGAGTGCTTGTAGTAACCCAGCTGACAAAAAGCTGCAATCTCACACCTTGTCATACAGAAATATAACCAAAATTAGCCAGCTTTCAGTTACATTACACCCTCTCTGGCACAGCAGATGTTTGCATCATTACTTGTGCTTTTGAGCTGGTTGTTGAATTTGGTATGACCATGTGGAAGTATCTTATCTCCAGCAAGCACAAGTGAAGCCCAGCCGTCATTGCAATAGAAGTAGTGAAAACTAGGCACTGGCCCTCTATTATTCACATCTAAAAGCAGAATCCACCTCATTGCCTGTTTTAACAAGTTCTTTTTTCTTCTTCTGAAGATTCTTTTTGAGTTTGTTTAATTTCTTTTCTTCTTCTCTATTTTAGTAATTGGGAAGCTCAGTTTTCTTTTAACTTTCTTATGAATCTGCTCCAAACCAGAGCAGATTCTTGCCCTGAAGGCATATAGGAAGAAGGAAAAGACAATTACAGAATTAAGTTACCTGTGACAAAGAGTTTCACTTTGCCAGTTTATGAAGTTGTCCCATGAGCTAACCAACTTGGGTAGCACAGTATTTGGGATGGTCAGAAGTCTCTGTACAATCAACTCTAATGTACATATGTAATAGTTATTTTAAAATAATTCCACCTAAAGAAACAGCTCTGTCAAGAATTTCCCATTACCGTGCTTGGTAGGAGCTGCCAGGAATTAGCCTTGTACCCCCACAACAAAAAGGACAACCTTGCTGGAGTGTTGCCAGTAAGATTTGCTTAAATATTTACTTAGAGCTGAATTGATAAACCCAGAATGCTTTATAAAGTGAACATCTACCTTTAGGTGACAGAAAGTTTGATCCAAAGTCAACAGTAAAGTCCACATCCCACAAGTAGATATGTTCTTGTAACTCTCATTATGTTGAAGAGTCATGACCATAAACATGACAATTACTCCACTACTATTGTGCCACTGTTGCTGGCAAGACATCACAATCAGTGATTTATAACAGAGCATTACAGAGATAATGATAGAGAAATTTGAGAGCAGAATCTGAATCATTGATGCTGCAAGTCAAAAGGTGCACTTTATTGGACAGAAGGGTCCTGTGACTTTTGCAGAAGAGTCAAGTAGCACAGGATGCCAACAGTTGCAGAAGTTACCGCCTCAGAAGCAGGGGTGGTCTTTGCAGAAGTCATACCAAGGATTAAAGACTTATTTTCAGAAGGAAGAGGACTTGTAAGATCTTATCTTGTCCAGGCTGAGCTTTTTTGCCTTTACTTTTTCCCGTGTTTCCAGTTTTCTACTCCAATAGGCTTTTCTTCTTGTTTATCCAGTATTTATTCACTGCATGTGAACAGTGTTTCAGCATGGTAGGTAACACAGCCTGCTTTCTGAACAGGTTTTCTTCCATCTAAAATACCTGCAAAATGGATGATTACTAAAATACACCAAATTAACTATCACTTATTACTAGAACTTGCCTGATTATTTTAGATTATCGTAAGATTTATCAAAATGTTTGTCACTGTTAAGAAGCTTCTGGAAAGTGAATACAAATGAATGATGTCATGTGCCATTCTAAGTGGAAACTTTTTGCCTTTTACAAACAAAAAAGGTGATTTGTTTAGCCTCTTCAAAACAATGCTCAGTCATGTCTTGAACCAAGACAGCAAACTGCTCCTACATAAATGTTGACATACATCTTGATTTTTCAGGTTTTCAAGACCAGTAGGCAAAGACAGAGGAAGACAAGGCTGTTTGGAAGAAAAGAAGAAGAGTGACTTAAGAAACCCCAAAATTGTTGAAAAAGGATTGGTTTGGTTTTTCTGAAACTCCACAGTTTTATTTTTCAACAAACATTACCTGCTTTTTGGCAGTAACTTCTATTTATGTCCAAGGTATCTGGAAAAAGAGGTTTTGGGCCAACACTGCAGTGCAATTCAGACATATCATGATTCAGATCAGTCTTCAGTTGCTGCAATCAGTGTGTCCTGTGGACAACTGTCAGCTTACTGAAAGCATTTCAGAGCTTAGGAATAAGAAGATCCGGACAAGCTGTAGCTGAAAAACTACGGAAGGGTATCTGTTTAGTTTTAAACTGGTACAGATGTGATGTCACTGTGAGATACCAAGAGGCAGAAATTCCGTGAGAAAATTCATATTAGCTGCATCTGACTCTGCATCCAGTCACTGCTGCCAGTGTTCCCTAGGATGTTCAGCTACTATTATGCAGACTGCTTGCTTCCCCTCATCTACTGTTGTAGTTGCTAGCGATCTTTTAACAATTGCATTTTAAATCAAAGTCAAGGGACACTTGCCTCTTGGCATCCTGCTTGAACTCCTATTAATTTACTCATTAGATCCTTGTAAGTTCAACAGACAGACTTTGGGGAGTACTCCCAGTGTCTTGGCATGCAGTCAGCCTCTTTAGCAGATTTTGTTTTCTTTCAAAGTCAGGAATATTAGGAGCTCAGCAGATCCTGGCAGCTTTCAAGGGAAGGAGTGTCCAGGATTTTCAGATTCCTTGTGCCCAGTAGTCTAAAAAGGAAAGAATCTCAGGTGCTCCCCTCCCTCTCCTGCCATTCCACTGCATGGGCTGAAAGGGAAGGAACAAACAAATCCCAGCTTCTATGGCAAACCCAGAGGCTTTTGAAATTAGAAGACCCCATTTTCTTAATCTTCCCCAGTCCTAATTTGTTGAAATCAGCAAGCCAACATTTTTCAGATTGCTGTTTTTTGGAGAGCTTAGCAATTATCTTTCAATGCAGTCTGGAACGAAAAAGAGAAATGTCGATTTTCAAAGTCATCTCTGATGGGAATTGTGTTTCTCTTCCTGCCTCTGGTTTGGGAAGCATCAGAATTGTGTATTTGGAAAGATAGGCAGGCAAATACAAGTCTGAAGAAGAGGTAATTATGAACTGTCTGCAGATGTTGCAGTAGCAAGTTTGAAGAGGAAAAGCTTCTTCTTAATTTAAAATTTGATTTAAAAAATATGCATCTCCAAAAACATTTTCCACAGAAATAGAAGCTATTTAAAGGAAAAAAAATTAAAACTACAGTGAGAAAAATCCCATGAGGAGATTTGCAAAACTACTGAGATTTGCAAAACCTCTGGTACAGCCAGTTTTTTTTACTTCAGCACTTTTTTCGGGCTCAGTTTTATTGAGAATGTTGGAGATTCGGTGTTTGGCTGTTGAGCTGATTAGACTGAGTAAAACCAGCTTTTCCTAAACAACAGGAGGAAAAAAAATGTAGAACAACAACCAACCCATACCTTTGACTGGGAAAGAATTTCTTAAATCCAACACTATAATCTGAAATTCAACAGGAGTGCAATCAGATGAATTACTCTACTAGCATCTTTAAGATAAAGTGTATCTACAGTCCTCAGAGGCAACAATAAGACAGCTAAGCTGATTTAAATACTGAGCAAACAAACAAAATGCAGGTTTGACCATCCTGGTATTGGTCTAAAACAATTCTACTCCCATGCATGTGTTTAAATTCTATATTATGAACTTTAAGAAACCTTTTCTTTTCTTGCAAAGCAAAAAAATGAAGGATGAAAGATGTCCCACTTTGGAGTAAGCAAACACTCATTTGATCAGTGTGTTTGATAGTTATCCCTGCAGAAAAGGAACAGACATTGCAATTACCAATGTAAAGAGAAATAAACCATCATTGGACTTTTCTTCCCCACCCCAGTTTATAAAGCAATTCTTATTGCTCTTACTTTCAGCTAAAAAAGCTGGTTTTTTTACAAAATTGGTACAGGTTTCTATGCAGGTTTCACCTATGCAGGATGGTGAGGCTCACACTTACTTGGGTTGATGAGTGTGCTTTATCAGTTGTGGGGATAAAATGATACAACAGTGTTAAAATGAGAAAACAAACCCCAAACTTATTCATACATACAATACATTTTTTCTACTATTTATTTATATGCCAGGAAGCTCAGCTGCATCTAATGGTTTGTGTTGCTGCATGTTTTGTTACAAAACACAGTATGGTCAAATGTCAATAACAACCTGCCAAAAATTTATTATGTTAACAGCAAAAGACCCAAACCTAATTATCAGAAGTAATAGCAGTTTTAGACTAATGAAGTATGTTTGGTAAGTTTGTCTGTTTGTCCTGTTCTTCTGTTGCTTACAAGAAAATCTTGAGTCTGTAAATTTGCTAACTTGTAATTTCTTGCAGTAATTACTCATGATTAATCGCAGCAATTTTGTAGGAAAACTTACAGGTGAATTTGCATCATCTTGATTCAAAATTAATTTTAGTTGGCTTATATGAATGTAATCACTAAAAAAAACACTAACAACAAACCCCCAAAACACCAGCAGAAGCAGGCTCAGTATTTAGTTAGAGTTTTGCTCAAAAGTGGACCTTGACTGCTTAGAATACTGTAACATTTGCAAAGTTCAGTTGGGATAGTATGAGGAATGTTTTGTGGTATGCAGGTAGGCATGGGTATGGCTGGAGTGGAGAGTTGCCAAGTCCTAATAGGGAGTCCACCAGTGAAACTTGGAAATGGCAAAGGGCGTGACTCAGATTTTCAAGAGATACCAAACAATTGTTGAAAAGCATTGCTGGGGTGATCTACCAAGTGTTTATCACACTCCCTAAAGTCCTGAGAAGGAAATCACTAAAATACACTGTTAATGTAATTAGCTGCAAAACCAGTCCAAGTTTTCTGTGTTTGAGTAACTCAATGAGTGTGAAGTTGAACTAATGATCCCTACAAATGAAAACACCTTCAGAAAACAAGTGCAGTCCAGTCTGTGCCACTTGATCCAGCTGGCTGCTAATACCCACAGTAAGAGCCCATAAACACCATCTCCAAAACACCAGCAGCTTTTTCAGTTCTTCTTGCCAGGTGTCCCCACACACACCTCAAGAAAGAAGGAACTGCAAGGAACTGAAAAGAAAAAATTAAAAAAGAAAGGCAGATAGTTTGTTTCTCTCTTGTAGCCTTGGTGCACTGGTTGGCCAACACAGCGTCACAACCGAAGTATTTCTGTTTGAGCTTGGATCTCCCAGGAATGTCCACAGCAGGTGGCTGATCAACTCTAGAGAATAACCAAGGTTTAAAGGAGCTAATGGAAGCAAAACTTAAGAGTCCTGGGTATTAACATTCACCCATGGAGCAGAAGTTCTGAAGATTTCTATCCAGGAAGTGGCCACCTTTAAGAAAGAGTTATCTAGAAAAGCTTTAAGCTCTTCTTGATCTGTCTCATCTATTGGATAATGCTTTAGCTCTCTGTAATAAAACCACAAGACACAATCATGGGACACAGTCAAACACACACTCACTCATTCTTCCCTCTCCCCTCTTCATTAATGCCATTTTGGGTTTTAAATCAGACCTCTTGGTTAAGGTACAGCTGGAATGATGCAAATGTCTTAGCAGTTGAAGAGAAAATGAATAGAGAAGTCTAGTAAAGCTATTCTAGCTACTCCACAAATGAAAAACTACTCTCACTATACACCAATTTGTTTAAATTGGTGATTTCTCTATTAACTCATACATGAGCTGCCATCTGCCTCTTATTTTGGGCAACTATTTTCTGTGTGGATGCCTTTTCAGTAGTCCTGTTTTCTTGCATATTTTCTTGCCATGCTCCCTCCTTTCTGTTAGGCACAAAAACATGCCTGTTCCCATACTTTAGTTTTTCTCCTCAAGTATCTTATCCTCTTTTCTTTCCTCCCTATGAAAAAAATAATATGTGCACAAAAGGCTTCTCTCCTTCTTCAGTCTTCTTTTTACCACTCACATCCCTGATTTCTGTCCAACTCTTTGGTCACTTGGAAAGAGACTTCCCTGATCCCAGGATATGCCCTCCAAAAAGCCCATGGATACAAAAGAGAAAAATACCCTAAAGAGTTCCAAAAATGCTTCTGTTGTATGGTACAGAGTCTGTGAGCCTGATCTAAAACACTGAAAGCCTCCTGAAAGCCACTGAAACACTCTGATTTGGACTGAAAGTTAGGTTTTACAAAGGGGAACAAAATAAGAAGCCTTCTATAGACCAGCTCTTCTCTGAGTGAGCAAGCAGAAAGCTTGGGTTGCTGCACCCCTGTGTAAACAGCTCTTGCTGGAAAGAGGATCAGGGGGTGGGGGTGGAAAAGGAAAAAAAAAACTTAGTTTGAGGTAGCTACCTGTTCCCAAAGCCAACAACTGAGAAGAGCTGTCTTTGCACAATTGTCTGAATCCATTGTTGATTTTGCTGGCATTCGTTCCATTTTGATCAATGTAATTTTCCTCAAGGTCCAAATGGGAGAAGATTACTTCTTTATGCATTTATTTACCTTCAGAATCTCAGCAATCAATGATCCTCACACTCCATAGAAGAGGACATCTGGCCAAGCTTTGTGTCTACCCACTCAAACTCTTTACTCTGACTTGGTTGTACTGATTTAGTTAAAGTAGACTGACAATCTGAAATTAATTAACCACAGATAATAGACTGATGACTTCAGCTGTTGATGACTTAGGAAGAATATGCACAAACAGTATATGCATTGATTAAAATAAATAGATTGAGTCAGTCTAATGCAACTGTCTTGATCATCTTCCTCTTGGTTTCTCAATCCTGCATTATTTCAAAAGGGCCATGACATCAGCTTTTTCCTGGAAAAATGCAGATAAAACAATTGCCTCAGAAGACTTTTCTAATTAGAGTCCATGTGGTGACCACCAGAAAAAAAGATCACAAGGTGGAATGAAAAGAGATATAAGGCATAAAAGCTGTTATACTTAAAGCCTAGCGCTGCTTGGTAAAGCAGTGTTTTTGTGTCATTTCATTGATTGGGAATATGCACTTGCTGCACTATGTCAGCCAGACTGCTGGTGAAAATATTTAATGGTGTTCCCTTCTGATCTAGGCACTTTCCAGTCTGTCTGCATCAATTAAAACTGAATAATGCCAGAGCTAGAAGAACAACTATTTGAGTTTAACATGTCTGGGTTAAAGTAGTTTTCTACTTGGGACCTCATGATATTATAATAAACACACATGCAACAGAAATAAATATATGGTTCTACACAGTGTCTCTGTCACACCATGTGGTTTTACATATTGCCATCTATTATGCCACGGCCATATGCATGCAGTACGTACCAAAAAACCTGGGTTAGTAGGAGAATAGAAAGTGCAGAGGGAACAGAGGTGGTGTGAAGGAAAAACACAGTGATAGGAAGAGACACAGCAAAGGAAGAAAACTAAGATAGAAGGAAAATGGCTGTGAACTGAAGATGTATTAGAAGAACAAGACTGAATTAAGAGAAAAAAAAACAGTAAGATATTCCAAAATTTCTTCAATAAGAATACTTGAATGAGTATAAAGATAATAAACACATCGCCCAAATTATTACTAGGGCTGGAACTGTCAGTCCAATTTGCAGACATGTACAATTCAGTTTTCACTTTTGAAAACTTTACCTGGGATACAGGCTGCTTTTTGCTGGCATTTGAAACATCGTGGCTACCTGGTGCTTACTATTTCAGGGGACATTATGTCATGTGGGCTTCTCAGCCCAAAAGGTCCCTTACATCATTGCAGATTGCTTATGTGATCTAATGTTATACAGCAATGCATGGGCCAAGATTAGGGTAAATCTTGTAGCATACACATCCCCAGGCTTAGACCTGAATTCTGCTGTTCACAAGGCAGAACTGAGCCCTCTGTATCTTTACACTTGCATACACAGCCACAGACTGGTTATGAAATAGCCACCTTGGCTCAAGAATAAAACAACTGGCCCTCTCTGTCTTTCCTCCTTATACATGTTTTGTAGGCATGAATGAACTGTGAAAAGTAGCCAGAACATCTTGCATTCTAATCCTTGCCTTGCTGGAGGCAAGGTGCTCTGGTGTGACCTCAAGAAAGTTATGTCTGATAAATCCCTGATTTCAAGTTTCCCTAGTCTTAAAACTATAGCCTTCTCTATCTTGTTAGCAGTTTTCATAATTGCCGTTGCTTTCCTTTTGTTCATAAGGAGTGAAAGCAATTTAGATTCTTTAACATACCCTTCAGAAAAACCCCGCCCCAAAACTCCACGCCCAAACTCCAAAGCTAAGGGGGAATCTTAAGACAGGTTAATACAGCCATCAGGACAGTGTAACTTAGGCTAGCTACAGTACTTAAAGTTTATAGACAAGATTATAGTGGAACAAAAGAGGCTTATCCCAAGTTCTATGTGGAATTGCTGTCTCCACTGTTATTTCAGGAGAATGCCAATGTAAATTCATCACATGCCACCTTCTGATGTACAAATATATGTTTTAGCTTTTGGATAATGATAAAATAGTAATGTATATATACAACTTCTATATGGAGAAATAAGGTATACTAGTCTAATTAATTTAGTATCTTCTGATTTGGTTTAACCTGAATACTGGAGAATGGAAACAAAGCATAGATGCAGTCAGGATACTCCTTTCCTGTATAAGTAAGTCTCACATGGTGCCAAGGCCTTACCTTGAACTCAGGTGATTTGGAGTATGTGGCCATTGGCATGACTAGTTGTAGACTTGCTGGGAGGTCCATATGTGCTGCCTGACAGTTCCCTCTACTAAGGAGAGGGACAGTTCCCTCTAAGGTTTAGTGGAGAGGAAATGCTGACAGAGGTTTTGCATTTTACAGCTTAGGTATGTGTGGCTTTTAGGCTACAGCAAGCCTACGGAGGAGATTTTGGAACCAATTCACTCAGAGTCCATTTTTACTATCATGAATGCTGCCAATCACAGAGGAAGAGCCATCAGGAGTGGATTAAAAAGAGGATGGTTACATACTGTACGTTATGGTTCTCAGCAACATTCACTTTCAATCTTTTCTTTTAGAGTCATGAGAGTGCCTGAATCATGGCTGGTATTTTGCAAGTGCTGCTTTGACACACATGTAGCCCTGCAAGGAAACCTGGATGTTTTCTTAAGGAAGCATTAATTTACTTACATGCATGCTGCTCCAATAAGTGTTTTATCCCCACATCCTGCAAAATGTGATCTCCCTATTGCTATAGGGAAGACTCATTATCATTATTTGAGATTACAGCAACAAGAGGGTCCATTCATATTCTCAGGAAGAATTACTAGAAGTAGTATATTTCACTGGTGCTGAAAAGCAATTTAAAAGGACAGTAATGCTACTCCACATTGCTAAACAGTGTAATATCTTCTGTAATGCTCTTCTGTCTGAAGGCTAACTCATGTGATCACATGACTACTACACATAACCTTCAGCTGCTTTGATAAAAGTAGTCTTTCATAAGCCTTGTTAAAGATCTAAAGCTGAAAACTCTGACCTCCCCAGGCAAGATGGCAAATAGAGAAGAACTCTAAGTTATTATCTATTTTAAATAAATCTTGTGACTTTGAGTGATCTTTGAATGATCTTTGAGTGGATGGCTTGGGCAATGTCCCTTCTTCTAACCACTCCTTAAACTCTGCTGATAATCTCAGTCCCCCAGTACAAATATTACAGGCAATCTCATTTTAAGAGAAGTGTGTGGAAAAGATGGTACCTTTCAGCATGTTTGTATTGGACCTGGCAGTAGGAGGCCTCATTTCCAATTGCACAGTGCAGGATTGTAATTGCCATTTGAGCAAACAAAACAACAGACACTGCATCAAGTATTTTCTTTGCATCTCATTGTTTTTGTTTTACTTTATTGGGAAGTGCTATGTCTAGAACTGAATAACTACTGCAATGGATGGCCTGCTGCTCAAATAATGAAGGCTGAAGTCTAGAGACTCTGGATTTCTCCATTCAGCTCTGCAGAATTTGAAAATTATAAAATCAGAAGCAGCCAAACCATATCTCTTAGCTATGACTACTATTAATATCTGGTGTATTGCATAGCTCATAAGACACTGGATCCAGACCCCTATAATATTACACATTGCATAAATGCAGAACAGGAAGCCTGGCTTAGTCCCCAGGGTCTTACTGCTGAGTGACTCAGTCATTTTTGGATACTTTGCTGGCAACACATTCTGCCAGTTTTCAGAAGTCCCAAGGGGAAGTAGCTCTCAGTAGTAAGAACCAGGGCTGCAGGTCCTCAGCATCTTTCTATTTGACTTAAGAAGTGAACACATTATAAGATCCCATGGCCAGTGGTTTTGGTTGGCAAAGTTGTTTTAACAGGGCCTAGGAAATGTCCCAGACATTGAAGCTTGCAGCATTAGCAAACATTCTGAAAATGTTGGCAGTTGTCTTTGTACGCATCAGAATGTTATGTGAAGCAGAACTCACCCACACTCTGCAAAGGGTTCATTAATCACTGCTCAGTCTTTACAGTTAATATGATTGGACCAACATACCTTAAAAGCACTAATAAAGAAAATATGAAGGACCAATTTCTTCTCAGCTAAAGCACCCCATATACTATCCAGGTTGTTAATGAAACAACATCAAACATGAAAAATGCAACAAACAAACCAGAAAAGCAGTGTGAGCCCCAAGCTTCTGCTGTTTGTATTCATGCTAGCACTAAGCAATGCAACCGTATGCTAAAAGTCGGGCTGAAGGCTTTTTACTAAACCTGAACAACATAATGTAAGAAGCAGAGAGTATCATGACAGTCACTCTTAATGGGAAGATAGGTGATTGCCAGAATGTCTCAAGGGCTATAATGTACATCAACAAACCTTGCAAAAAAAATGTTTAGGCTCCACCTCCCTGGATTCTGTGATACTAAGTCTGAAACCTACTGAAGGCTTTGGATTCAGTTGTTGAGTTTATCTTTTTCCTTTTTCTTTTTCTTTCTTTCATTTAGGAATCCAAGCCTATCTGAGGTTGTGTTCCAGTTAATTTTGTTTCATTTTTTGTCTGTACCCAGAAAAGAGGCCAGCATTTCTTGTTCAAATGCTGGATATTTTGCCTCTGATTACCATGAAGCTAATTATTCAATAGGTTTAGCCTCAGGAATCCCATGCACTCAACTATTTATGCATTTTAGTCCCTCCCATTACAATGCTAATACAATGTATCACGTTTGCCGCACAGGCACATGAAATGGCTCTTTTGCAATCGATGCTTCTTCACAGGCGCTCAGCAAACATGGCACCTGAAGAACTGGGGTTTACATGATGACTTGCCAGAGAGCCTTTGAAAGGTATCTTCTTCAGTACATGTATATGACTTGCTTTCATATAGTCTGAGTTAACCATTCAAGGTTTTGAAAACAGAGGTCATAGATCAAAATAACTGCTGTGTGAAATTAGCCAAATATGCTGTCACTTGGCCACATACATTTTTGACAATAACAAGTCAGAAACCTCAGTTTGCTTCTCTCTCAATGCTACTGCCTTGCCCCTTCTCCTAACACTAATGAGTTACCCTGTGGTATTGCTTTAACAAAAGATCCAGTTAATGTCAAAAGGGAAAAAAAAGTCACTAGGTATATGGTTAACAAGAAAAATATATCTTATGGTTTCCTTTGATGAAAGTAACTAGTGATTTATAATATAAAAGGAAGAGAAAGTTATATTTAGAAAGCAGTGTTGCTATTTTTTTAAACAACTTTCATGTTGCCAGTAACATTTTCTTGAATAAATGGCTGTCTTCCTCTGGAAAATGTGGGGTGTGTTTGACAAGCTTCGTGCCTACAAACCTTTCCAGAACCTCTATCTACCTTTTCCACAAGAGAGGAAGAGTGTGCATTGCTCCTCCATGTATTTGATCTGTCACCTTCCTTCTAGTTTCAGCATTCTTTTAAACCTTTCATCTGAACAGAGCTGTAAAAAAGAATAAAAATAGCAAGGTATTTGCTGTCTCATAGTTATGTTCAGCAAAACTTGAGCACCAAGTGTAAAATGTGTCCTATTTGTCATTTATGGTTGCAATTATATATGATACGGGATGTGGCTTCTAACATATCTGGTACAAATTCAACAGCTTGTATAGGTCTTCCTTGTAAAGTAAGACATGCAGCTGCAGGTAAGCCCAGCTGCAGACATAAATATCCCTCAGACCAAGAAAAAGCAAGAAAGATAAGCATGAAAGCAACTCTGAGGTCAACACTTCTTCCTCTCCACCCTTTCCTGCCGCCACAAAAAAGCACAACTGTCTGATATGAATGACAAAAGTGTTTTTCAGCTACTCCATTTTTGACAGAAAACAAGACTGATTTTGTGACATTCATGCCTGAGTTAGTATATTTCTGTAGTGGAAGGCACCAGAAAAGTACAGCACTATCCATGAAGACTTCCTAGCATTGCTGCTAAACAGCATGGCAATAGAATACTGGTACTAGCTTAATGTAACTGCATCATGTTTTGTTTACTTCATCATAACATCAGTGGACCTAAATGGGGAAGGCACTGTGAAAAATCAGATTGAAGCTCATATTCTTCTTATTTGAAAATAATAGCCAATAAAGTGGCATCTATACACCCCTGGTATTCTGTAAGATGTGCATTTTGGGTAAGGTACAGCTGGAATTTCTAAATTAACTTCTAGCTGATCTTAAGGACAGTTCTTAATAAAGCCAGAGGAAGAGAATACAAATAGTGTAGTAAAACACAAACATATTTCTAAACAAATCATTGGTCATTTTGTCTCTTGCAGAAACAACTGGAGAATTGCCTAGAAGGGATGAGAATGTGAGACTCTTCTCTGCTGAGCCCAGAAAGCAGCCATGTGGGACAGAGAGAATCACAAAATCATAGAATGGTTTGGAAGGGACCTTAAAGATCATCTACTTTCAAAATCCCTGCCATGGGCAGGGACATCTTCCACTAGACTTCCACTAGGTTGCTCAAAGCCAGGAATGAGGCATCCACGTCTTCTCTGGGCAACCTGTTCTTCTGTCTCTGAAAGAAGGAAAATGTGTCAAAATCAACATGTCTGATGTAAGCTGAAAATTTTCTGGTATAAGCTAACTAAATAAAGAGTTAGTTCATAATTTTTCCTTTTCCCTAGCGGGGAGATTATACCCATGCCAGTACCCTAGTATAACAACTTTATTATAAATGGCCAAAAGCTCACTCTCTAAATGAGAAATAAATGGGAATTCACCTTGAAAAATAAAGCAAGTATTGAGTTCCATGTAATTCAGGCTTCAAAAGAGGCATGATATATATTCAAGACCTTACAATTCTCCAACTCCCTCTTATTGGAATTCCTTGTATAGTCAAGTATTTAGTTTACAAAAGTATGAACTTACCTTCTTATGGTAGATTCAACAAAACAAGCAATCTTTGAAGTCTGTCAGTGGTTGTATCAGAGTGAATCTGAAACAACTCAGCTGTATTCTGCAAGTTCCTTCAACCAACAGAAAAAACAGAAGTCAGGCTCTGGAGCTCAGCACCCAGTCTGAGCTGAGCTGGAAGTGACACAGACAAATACTTTTAGCTCAAAAGAATAGCTCAATATGCTGACAATTCATCTTCACTTATTTCCTTGAACTGTACCAAACAGTGCTTATTTTAGTACTGGAAGGGACTATTGTCAGACACTTAGGAGAAATTGCCCTTTTAATTTGTTTTATTTTGAAAGTTATGGTCCATATTGACAGGCCATTTTGTTCCTGCAGAAGCATAGAGCTGGGGCGCTGCTTTATTGTGAACCTTTAATTTTCTCTTTCTGGCAAGCGTCCTAGATTTTGTAATTTAATATTCCTGCCAAAAGCACTGGAAACATTTGAGAGGATCCTCATGGGATTAAGGACAAACTGTGGATTACATTCCTGGCATTGCACTACACTGGAAGCCATAATTTTTCTTGCTATCCTTGAATATTTTTGAGCTAACCAAATAAGAACACAGCAGAATTAAGAGTGTTTTGATGTTGTTTTACTCTTTCTTCTCAAATCAACCCAGGATCTAATGCACTTCTGCTCTTAGTCTAGGGAGTACATTTAGGTCAAGCAGATGTGTTTATGCTGATTAACTTTGCATATTAACAAAGTGAGAGCAGGTTGTGGTGTGGCTGAGGACATGACTTTCACTTTTTTTTCTGCACACTAGAAAATGTGTACTTAGCCATGAATCCTGCATCCTGCTTCCCAGATGTTGGGAGTCAGTGACTTAAGAACAGCCACAGTGAATCAGACCAAGCCTATAAAAAGCCCAGCTCCTGCCTCTGACAGTGGCCAGTAATGGGTATTTTGGGAAAGAGTACAAAAAATGGGGCAAGATTTCTTCTTCTTCTAATACATCATAGTGAGAGCTACTGATTCGCTGCTCAGGGACAGACAGAGCCAGAAGCTCATTTTACATCTGTGTATCTAGAAGCCTTTCTATAATTTTCTTAGTTCCTTTTTTAAGCTCATTTACATCCCTGGTCTCTGTAACACCCTGCACCTCTCAGTCTCAGTTTATTTCAACTGCGCTGTGTAAAAAGAACTGGCCTTTGCTTGCTTTAAGCCTGCTTTTGGTAATTTCCATAGACGCTCTGACTTCTTGTTCTGTGATAGAATAATCCCCCCGAATCACCCACAGACCATATGCTGAATACCAGGTCAGCAGCAGTGGAACCAAAATCACCAGTGTGTGTCCTACAGTCCTCTGTGGGGCAGTGGCTTGATGTCCTGGATTGTCAAGCAAATTGTATTCTGTTTACCATCTGTATGGCAGTTGTCTTCTGTTAAGTGGGCAGTTTTCCTTATCTATTCCACAACTGAGGAGACATCTGCTGATAATAGGCTACTGAATGTCACTGCATGACTGATAAGAACTATAGCATCCCATTGTGAGATGCTCCACCCAGAGGGGAGAGCCAAGCATTTCTACCCCGATATAATGTGGAGATTCTGGAACACCAGCACGGCTTTTCTCCACTGGATTTCCCAGAGGAACAGCTGCTCTCTTCCCCTGGATCATCAGAGGAAGACTACACCCTTTCTACAGGATCCCTGCTCCAACAGAACCACTCCTGACACTTCAGGAGGACTGCAGCCACATCTCCAATTGGACTGCTACCAACACCCTGACCAACAGTGTGTCAGGTTGTGTTCTGACTCTGTCAGTGTTGTCTTAGTTCACTGCATTGTTTACTTTATCTTTTTATTTTCTTCCCTATAAAAAGAACTGTTATTTCCTGCCCCCATATTTCTTTTGCCTGAGAGCCCCTTAATTTAAAATTTATAGCAATTCGGAAAAGGGGGGAGGTTTACATTTTCCATTTCAGGGGAGGCTCCTGCCTTCCTTAGCAGGTGCCTGTCTTTTGAAACCAAGACACTTGATTTACAAGTGCAAAAGAAGATATGGAGACAAAACAAAGAACATAAAGATAAAACATACATTTTATCTTTTGCCATCACCATTCCCACAATACAGAGAAAACTTTCAGAAAAAGAATTGCATTCAATCTCAACAGTTTCTGAAGTCACTAAATAACAACCAAATGCTTCAGGGATGCAGTAGGTCTCCCTTGAAGAATAAGCCCAGGGTTTTGTACTTTAAACAAAGAAATGTTCAGACTAATGGATGACAGCTGTTAGAGTTCACCTTCCAGTACTTCCAGAAGGGCTGGAAAACGTGCTAGTGTTTTTCAAGATCCAAAGACATCAGTATTAAACAAATCAATCAAATATATCAAACTGTTCAATGCAAGCTGTAACCTACCTGAGTTGATGTAGAACTTGTCAAAAATGACACAAAAAAGTATACAGCAAGCATTAAAACATAGAGAACGGTTAAGTAATTTGTCTTTTACAAGTGTAAGTGAAATAACTAAGCTTCAGTTAACATTGACTTCAAATTAGCAAGAAATCAGTCAGTTTAAAAATTACAGGAATTAAAGAACCTTGCCTATTGTAATATATGTTGGGAAATAATTCATGCTATAAAAGAATGTATTTTATAAAGATTGTGAAATCCAGACAAGTCTCTGACCCCAAGCAGCCTGAGAGGTGGTCTATTCAAACTCTGAAATTCCTGAAGGTGGAGGAAGAACAATCGGCATTTAGCTTATAATTAGATGCACCCAGCGCAATGATCACTGTTATCCCGAGTCATCCGAAGAAGTTTAAGAGCGATCGTGATAGCCGAAGTCGCCAGAAAGATACACGTGAATATGCGATTCGCGGGATACGATCAGCGCTGGCTATCAACCAGGGCGATTGTCCAAGCTCTGAAAGAACCAACTATGAATATGCAGAGTTACAAAAGAAACTTGGACTCCGTCGCCTCGGGCATAATAAACTGTATAAAACATCCCCGCTAGAAGCGACTCTTGTGAACGAGGTGGGGGTCCTATTGCGATAGAGGTCGGGTCCAGGTTCACCCAGTGCTGATCCTGGGCTCGATGCTGTCTCTTTGGCTGTGGTGGTTTTGAGGACCGTATTTTGGTTGCGGAAAAAGATAAATAAATATTTTTGCATTTTTTATAATTTTGCTTTCAATTGATCATTTATAACACCAATTTTCTATATTGTAAGATTATTCTTCAAGAAAGGTATCTGCTTTCTAAAATGCTCATGCTTTCATGAAGCACTCATGAAAGTCATCCAGTAGATAATACCACTATAATCCTGTGACAAAACTGCCATGGAAATATAACAGGAATGAGTCAATATGTTTAAGAACAGTATTTTCCACAATTCCACAGTCTAATAGAGAGTACTGTATATGGTTCGAATTACCAAGAGAAATGTTACAGCACTATTAAAAATAACTCATTTTTCACTGTTACAATAGACAGATCAAATAATGCTCCACAAGTTTACAGAACTTGATGCACAGTTCTGAGAGAGCTTAATATTTCATGTCCTGTATCTCTTCTTCCAGCTAAATACAACAAAAGCAGGCACCATGCCCCCATGACAGGTCATATCTGACATTAGTGGAGAATGGGGAAGTCTAAAAGAGAGAAAAAGTTTGAAACTTGTGAGAGAGGAGAGGCTGCAGGAGTGTTGTTACACACAAATGGGTAGAAAATAGCTCTCTCATGAAAAGTAGTCTCAGGACAAGAAATGTAAGGACTTATGTTATCAACAGACATGGGATCCACGGGGAAAACCAGTGATGAGCATGTGACAGTCTAGCCAGGGGTTTTCAAGGCAGTTTTGAAGAACAGGGGAAGTAAGGCATCAGGACAGTGCTATGGAGTTTATTACACTGAAAAATAATGAAACAGAAGAAGTAGCCAGAAGGGAAAGATAATGCAGAGCCAAGATCCAGTATTGTCTAACACATTCCATTTCATTTAAAAGTTGAAAAGACAATGAAATCCCACAGAACTCATGACAAGGCAGGCCCTGGAAAGAAGGCCAACTTTTATAAATAGACAAAAAAAGGAAGTCTAATGCTGAGATGGTGCAGCTGCCCTACAACATCCTACACCTTATCAACATTTTTGAAATCGCTGGTAGGGAGTTGTACAGAGCAAGCTCTTGACAGGGTCTAGCATCAGTTAGAATTTGGCTCTGTGGTTTTCAATACACTGACTCAAATCCATTTCAGTCTTTGCAACCCACAGTTACCCAAGAGAGCTCCCTTGCAGGAGTTCAGCCTGCTTTGGAAAACTAACTTTTAAAAAACATTTGTTGTGTCCAAAAAAACTATCCCAATCTTTCCCCAGAAAATTCTGCTCTCTGCTTCTGCTCTCCTCAAAGTACCCCCATCTGTAGGGGGCCTGCTCCACCTCTCCACTCTAGCCCAGTCTCCAGCACTCCTGCCTGGACTTGTCTCTGCAGTCCTCAGGCTCATCTCTGGCATGATATTTCCACTTTGGTGACATTGCCTCATCCACAGACCCAAACCAATGTGAGGTGAAAGATTAAGAAATTCAGGCAATGAAGGAAGTGATTCAAAAGGTGGTGATTCACTAGGCAAGACTGCAATCTGACAGCTGCCATGACTTTTACCAACTGGCCTTTTGAAGTGCTTCTTTTCAAACCAGACACAAGAACAGGGAGTAACAAAACTCTTTCAGAGTTTTGAGAGAATAAAAACTGCTGAAGGCAGTGAGTTCATTTAGGAATCCACTAGCCTGCTGATGAAATTTCAGGTTGAGAAACACATGCATTTTCATGGGTAAGCAATGTGTTCTTGACACACCCTTTGCTTGGGGATGGGGACAGTGGTCACCATGCAAGGAGTTAAAGGGTTATGATCCTCTACTCTGATGCAGAGACAGGCCTGATGGCATGGATAGGAGAAACTCTTCAGTGTCTCTTCAGATATTCAAGAATAAGAAGCCATCAATGATGCTAAGAGAAGCTGTGTTCTAGACAAGCCGTACAGATCACAATGCTGCTTTTCTGAGGATATTTTAGCTGCAGAAAATTCTCAAGAGAGCCTGAACAAGCATTTAGAAGAGAGACCTGTTGACAGTCACTTACTAGATCAATCACACCAGGTTAATGAAATCCCTAAAATGAAAACATACTTAGTCTGAGAACGTATCTGGCTGAAGTTTTGTGCCTTATTCTTCTGCTTCCTGGCATTTCCTTTTGGATTTGGCTTGCTTTCAGTCAGGTCAGATGTTCATCCGGTAATTGAATAATGGCCTTGGCAAAACCTGGAGTTACAACTTCTATCAACTAACAGCATGAGGAAAGAGTTACCACTTACTTGACAGTGAATAATGGACTTAGCAGGCTTTATCATTAGTTTTCTGGAGGCAAAGCAGGAAAAACAGTTTATCTTCTTTTTCACTGAATTCCTGAACTTATCCCTGCAGTACAGTGTAAGGGTCAGATAAAGATGGTGCATTAAGCCTACAGTTCTACCAGACAGTGAATGAGTCCCACTGTACCAGGTTAAAAATGCCTGAGCCAGGGATCATCATGAGTCCCAAACTGCCAGCTTTAAAATGACCACCAAAGCCCTCTTGTGTGCTGTCCACAATTCTTAATATTGGTCACTTTCCTTGTCAGCAAGAGTGAGCATAGCACCTTTTTCCATAGAAATTGCTTTTCTGCCCTAAACTCTCCTGCTGCTTCTCAACATATGCATCCCACCCTTCCCTGCCTCTAGTCTTCCTGATAATCCTGAGCTGCCCAGACAGTAAAGAAGTTTCAATTATACTACCACAATGTATGTGGTAGTATAATTGAACTCAGAACTAGCTGCAGACACAAGTCTCTCAAGACCTGTGAGCTAATCCAGCCAGTCCTTTAGCTTAACCATAAAAAAATGTACCTATTATTCCAGGAGGACAAAAAGCTATGTATTTTGGTTGCTGGATGGACTTTCATAACAGTAAACATTACATGTAGTGTGTATAAACAGCTACAAAAAAAGAAAAAATTGCAACACTGGGGCAGGGGAGTAACACAGAAAGAATTCTTGCCAACAGATCACTTCTGCCCATTGTTTCCCTTTCCTTGGAAACCTGGGAGAGAGGTCATGCTTTGGCTTCTTCTGGATGAAGTCACATATGCAATAGCCATGGCTGGGGAAAATTCCTAATGTTTTATGAAGATGGTGCTGTGTGACAGCAAATCTGAAGGCAGAGCTCAAGGAAGGGCACAAAGGAAGTGGGAAAATAACGGATCTCATCACAGGGAGTGCTGGCACATTTCCAGGGGAGGCTGCATGCAGGCACATTTTGGGGCCTGTTAGTGCAAACCTCTATATTTCACTTTTTCACTTCTCTTTTATTAACTATGCAAAAGTGATCAATCAATAATGGAAGAAAGGTTTTCCTAAAGCACTGCATAATTCCTCTTACCTCCCAGGAGATAGCCTGAAAGAATTCCAGCAGCTTCTTGTTCTGTAGTTATCCTTTCCTTCCTTCATATACCCAGAGGAATCAATCCTGCATTTAAAAAAAAACAAAGAAAAAAAAAGGAGGATTCCTATGAATCTGCCATCCCGACAAATTACTGAGATAACACATGCAGAAAGAAAGGTTTTCATCTTTCTCTTGCAACCTTCACGTCACCTACTGTTTCAGCTCAGTCACCAAAGCTTTCACTTCTCTCTCACTGTTTTACTCAGGTAATAACTTAATTCAACTTGTAGTATCATGCAAAACCTTTGAGATGACTGTTAAACAAGAGTACTTATCTAACTGCAAGCCCTCAAAATCTTTTTGAAGTCACAATCAATGCTTTGTGTGATAAACTGGATGAAAATGGCTCTTTCAATTTCAGAAGTAAGATAAATGCCAATTGATGGGGAATTTTTGGGTTCTCAACATATCTTTTTCTTCCTATTTTCTGATAATCAACTGCATTAATTTAGTACTCAAAATAAAAGTATCCAACAGCCTAAGTGAAAGCATATGCATGTCTCAGTATGAATGAGACCTGATCATGCTTTGCTATCTTAGAACATGCAGTGTCTCTTGTTCTTTTGTTAATATAATTTTTATCCATATATTCTCAGTAGAAAGAAAAATAAAACCAAGGTAGATGACACCTAAATACAAGCAGCAGCAGAGAAGCTTCAGAACTCTTTTCAAAGTATAGGGAAAAACAACAACAACAACAACAAATTAAAAGCATTCTTTTCTTCATAAGAGGTCACCTTACATAATACTGTAAATAGAAGTCCAGTTCTTCAAATCTACTTGAAATCACTGTAGCCTTACAACCTTCTCTAGAATTACACTCACTTGCACCAGTAGAGGTTTTGACTACAAAGCAAATCTAAATGGCTTTGCTGTCACTGAAAACAAAACCTATTGCAAGACCCTCACAACAAAACACATACAGGTATGAAAATGGACAACACACTAAGAAACAAAATGTTCAAAGTCATTTCACCATGCATATTTTCAGTCAAACTTATAAAACTGACATGGAGATTTTAAGGGAGGCCAAAACCTTGGGATTTCATGTAGCTGTCTAAAAAAGCAAAAGGTACATGTCCTCAGATTCAGTTCTTGTTCAGGTAAATGCAAGACCAATTCCAGGTTTAAGTCTTGGCCCTAAGCTAAACTCCAAGTGCCTTTTTCCTCTCCTATTAGTACTTCCACAGAAAGACCTACCCTATACCCTACACACGCTATGCACTGCAAAAGCAGATCAAAATGTGAGCTGTCATTTTTTTACCTTGTATCACTGCTGAGCATCTCACACACATCAGTATTTGGCTGACATTTCAGCCTTAATGTGCTGCCAGAGAGGAGGTCCTCACAAGGTGCTAACATGACAGTATTAGCACAGAAAGAGAGTGAGTGTTTTACACTCTGTCACTCCTCACCACCAACACAGAGTGAAAGCCTGACTAGGCTTCTGCATCCAGCCTGAGCGATCCCAGTGTGTAAAGCAGTCATGCTTCTAAACCTCACCAGCAAGACCAAGACATTGATCTGGCAATGTGGTTGCAGCAAAGGAAATTCTCACCAGATTCTTCCAGGTGGGGGTGGTGGAGCGCTGAGGCAGGAGCCCAGGAAAAACGAGGAAAGAGGTTTTTCTAACTGCAGCTGGACAAGGAAGGCCTTGCACAACCTCATCCAGACTGAGAATGGTGAACCCCTGGGGCTGGACTAGAGACCTCCAGAGGTCCCATCCAGCTGAATTACCAGATGTTATCAATTAAAGATTGCATTCAACCTAGTACAGAAAAAACCCCACCAACATCAGCGGGAATGTGTTTTACATGTCTTGGCCCCGACATTTATCTGTTTTTAATAATGTCTAAAATAAACCTACTGAAAGAGCAGAGCTTACTACAGTGAAGAGCTTGGAAGGGCAATACCATCTTAGGGGTTTTGGCTGCTCTTTCCACAGTTCTTTATCCAGGGCTAGCAGTGATAGCTCAGTTTCTTTTTGAATTGTATCAACTGAATACATCTAAATGTTTTGATGCTAAACAGTATGCATTATGCACTTCCAAGCTATTTACAAGCCACAGACCTCTCTTAACACATTCACTCCTACCTCTACTGGGTCGGGTTTCCTTGCTCATCAGGGATCATATTCTCCAGCTGATGGCAGAAGAGAGATGAGCTCAGGGAGACAAGCTGAGATCTGTTCCTTGTTGCAGAGCTTCAGAGGTTTCACAGCATCCTCTGCTGCCAAAGAGCAGAACCAGATCAGAAATAAGAACATGGACTATGCCTTCGAGCAAAGATAATCACTTTATACAGACAGACACTACCCCCAAAAATAATCTGCAGTGAAAAGAGGCAGATAATGAAGCCCAAATCCTTAACAGGGATTAACCTCCACACTTTCCTCAGAGCCATACTTGAAACTGATCTATGCTCTGGTAGTACAGGTGCAAATCAGTTAATGAAATAAATAGGGCAGGAGATATTTCTCCTTTTTTAATGCCTTTATTAAAAATCAGCTTGGGTGGGAAGAACCGACGGGCCGCTCTCATGCCGCCGCTGCTCCCAGGAGTGGCGCGGAGGAGGAGGAAGAGTGCAGCTGTGTTTCCTGCTATGCAGGCAGAGCTGGGGCTTCCATCCTCACGAGAGCACCAGGAGATTCCTGGTTTTTCAGTTTGACATTCGGGTTCCTCTTTCTTTTTAGATTAGTATGAAAGGCAAAACAGGTCTTAGTGGACACTGGATTCTGTTCTTCACGTCTAGACATCACTTCAATCTCTTAATTCCGTGGTGGCTCGTTGTTTTTAGAGGTTTTTCCTGCTGGATTTTGTGAGGGGTTTCCTCATTTGCATGCCAACCCCGATGTCACCTCCTCCTCACAGTCCCGGGCGCCATCTTCCAGGAAGCAGCAGGGTGATACTCAACAAAGGGGGATTTCTAACCATCAAGAACAGGTAAGTAAAGGAAAACTATTAACAACAGGTGATTACAACATGAAATTATTAGCAACAAATAGTTAGAATTCCAACTTGGCAGCAATTGGTTTAACTTGTGAACTCTGCAACCTTTAAAAAAATGGACAACTTTTCTACTCACAACAGTTTAGAAATACCAGATTACTCTTTCCAAGCAACAGTCCCATACCAAAGTGCAAATTTTGCAGGGCTAAGCCATTTTTGTGCTATGCAGTACTTTTCAACACCTGGAGGTACACAGACCTTCTCTTTGTTATTTTGAATTCTCATTTTCACAGAATCACAGGCTGGGTAGGTTGGAAGGGACCACAGAGGATCATCTGGTCCAACCTCCCTGCTCAAGCAGGGCCACCCGGAGCACATGGCACAGGATTGTGTCCAGACAGTTCTCCAGGGATGAAGACTCTCTGGGCATCCTGTTTCCATGCTTGGTCACATTTCCTCCTGTTCAGGTAAAACTTCTTGTGCATCAGTTTCTACTCAATGCCTTCTTGTTCCATTGCTTGGCACCACCGAGCAGAGCCTGACACCCTCCCTTCAGTTATTCATAGACACTGATGAGGTCCCCTCTCAGTCATCTCTTCTCAAGGCTGAACAGACCCAGCTCCCTCAGCCTTTCCTCATAAGAGAGATACTCCAGACCCTTAATCACTTTTGCCACCTGTTGTTTCTCCAGCGGGTGTCAGAGTAGTTAAAGTCCCCCACCAGAACCAGGGCCTGTGACTGTGAGGCTGCTTCAAGCTGTCTGTAGAAGACCTCATGCACTTTCTCCTGCATGAGGTGGCCTGTAGCAAACATCCACAACAGTGTTACCTCTATTAGTCTGCCCTTTTTCCCTTACCCATGCGATCTTGACTTGCTTGTTGTCCACCAAAGGCAGAGCTCCATACGTTCCAAGTGCTCTCTCACAGAGAGGAAACTCCACCACCGCACCTTTCTGTCTGTCTCTCCTAAACAGTGCATAGCCCTTCATGACAACACTGCAGTCATGCAAGCTATCCCACCATGTCTCTGTAATTGCAGTGAGATCAAAACCCTTTCACTACCCTTGTGTCTAGTTCCTCCACTGTATTAGGAAACAACACGTGCTTCAACTTTAGAAAGAACAAAGGATAAGCATGTGCCCTCTAAGATCCACAGGAAAGAATCCTATGGCACAAAACTGGTGGTCCCAACAAACTATTCAGATCTAAAAACTCATTACTATGAGTAGAAAATCAGAAATGTCATACACAGAAGAGCAATTCTTTTTCATGGTTCACAAGACAGCTCAGTAAAATACAACTTCACTCCTACTCCAGCAATGCCCAGCTGGCCCTGCACAAGCCATTACTCACAAAATTACTCTGCAGCCCCACGTAGTTGCACCAACAATATCAGGTTATTTGTAAGCAGTATGCAGAGATGTTTTACAGGTACAAGGACAGCACAGCGCTCTCTCCCAAAGCTGCACCAGGCAAGGTGTGGCACCTGAGTGCTGCATCCATTGATGGCTCTCCCTGTCACGGCATCCTCACACAATGGGCAGCCCAGATCAAGATGGGAGGGTTATGGGATGCTTTCACTCTTTCACAGCAGTCAGTGTGGATGGGCTTTCTTGCACACATGTATGAGCCAGCTGAGTGCCGATGGCATTTTGGTCTGTTTCAGAAATAGCATGACCAGCAGGACTAGGGAAGTGATTCTGTGCTCAGCACTGGTGAGGCCACATCTCAAACACTGTGTCCAGTTCAGGGCTCCTCAGTTCAGGAAGGCCATTGAGGTGCTGGAGCAGGTCCAAGGAAGAATAATGAAGCTGGTGAAGGGTCTGGAGGACAAGTCTTATGAGGAGCAGCTGAGGAAGCTGGAGTTTTCAGCCTGAAGAAAAGGAGGCTCAGGGATAATCTTATCATTCTCTACAGCTACCTAATAAGAGGTTGTAGCCAGGTGGCAATCATTCTCTTGCAGGCAACCAGCGACAGGACGAGAGGACATAGCGTTAAGCTGTGCCAAGGAAGGTTTAGGTTAACATTAGGAAGAATTTCTTCACAGAAAGGGTAATTAGACATTGGATTGGAACGTCCAGGGAGGAGGTAGAGTCACTGTCCCTGGAGGTGTTTAAAGAAAGACTGGACGTGCCAGTTAGTGCCCTGTGGTTTAGCTGACAATGGGGTGATAGACGACAGACCAGACTAGATGATCTGAGAGGGACTTTACCTAACCGTTTCCGTGGGCAGACACAAATTCATACCCGGCTCGGCCCCCGTTCCGCCCCGCCCCGCCCCGCCGGCACTGCGGCGCCGGTGCCGGTCATGGCGGCGGCAGCGCGTTTGTTCCGTGGGGCCGCCCGTGGCCCGCCGGCCCTCCCCTTTACCCGGGCACTGGGCTCCGCGCCGCCGGGGCCGGTGAGCCGGGGGGCGCGGCGGGCCGCGCTGGCGGCCGCAGGGACGCTGGGCGGGCTGGGGCTGGCGCTGGGGCTGTGGCGGCGGCAAGCCGCGTTGGCGGCAGCCCGGGAGGACGAGGAGGAGAAGGAACTGCGGCAGCGGTTCATGGCGCCGCCGGTGAGCGGGCTCCGGGAGCTGCGGCGGCGGCGGCGGGAGCTGCGGAGCCGCATGGAGGTGCTCATCATGGAGACGCAGGCGGAGATGTGTCGCGCCCTGGCCGACCTGGACCCCGGCGCCTCCTTCGCCGTTGACAGCTGGGAAAGGAAGGAAGGTACGGGGGAGGCGCGGGGGAGACCGCGGATACCGGCACCGCGGGTTTGGTCACCCCTCGGTGACCCTGACCTGGAGCCTGGCGTTGGCAGGCGGAGGCGGCATCAGCTGCGTGCTGCAGGATGGCGAGGTCTTCGAGAAGGCGGGTGTGAACGTGTCCGTCGTGTCCGGGTTCCTGTCCGAGGAAGCAGCGCGGCAGATGCGAAGCAGAGGGAAGTCTCTGAAGGCCAAGGACGGTAAGGCGTCTATCGCGCAGTTGGGATGGGGAACCTGGACGTGTTGACCTGAGTATTCCCGTTCAGGTACTCTGAAAGCAACCTGGCCTTTGAGCAGAACATGAGGAAGGCAAGACTGATGAAAGTTCAAAGGTTTTCATTTGTATCATAGTGATTTCTAATCAGTAAGCTTGACTGGTGGACTTTCATGTCCCTAGAAAGCCAGGTATGGGAGTGCTTGTCTCTCTGTCTTGCTGCAATGAGGAATGTATTGTAGGCACAGGTGGCCTCTCAATAATGAGTCTCTAGTGCAACAGTGAAACAGTGCAGGAATTATGTACCAAAAAGGTGGAGGGAGAAAACCAACAACACCTGAAGGCTAAAGGGGACTCAACACACCTTTGTGTAACAAAGGGTAATTGTGAGGACTGGGGGTGGTAGAAAGCCTTAGCAGTGTCTTATGTTTTAAGTGGTCTTCATCTGGTGGATTCTCCCAAGTATTGTCACGTTTTAGAACAAATACCAAAGAAATCGCTGCGTTAGGTGCACAGAAGTGTATGGATAAGAAGTAACTTGCCCACTGATTAATAATGATGGGTGACCCAATATGAGACACTTTCCTGTTGTGGCTTGGAGCCTAAGGGAAAATAGTGATATTCCTTAAATGATAACAAATGAAGTTTATTGAAAAACTGACGAGCTTTTCCTGTGCATCCTTTTATCCAGGGAAGCTGCCTTTTTGCGCCATGGGTGTGAGCTCTGTTATCCATCCAAAGAATCCTCATGTTCCAACCATGCACTTCAACTACAGATACTTTGAAATTGAAGAAGCAGATGGTAAGGATTATAGTCCAATGAAGACTGTATGAAATGTCTGACTCTGCCCCAAGGAAGTGTGAATGCATGGCAGGGTAAGAGATCAAGAACCAGTGCGAGTTTGCTCCCAGGTATGTCAAGAGTCACCAGCCCATCTTGTGAAACTGCTGTCCTGTAGTCACGGTCAGTAGTCCAAAATGGTTTTCACTACACTGAAGTTTGTGTCATCTTTTCCTGAAGTCACTGATCATTGCACTACTTTGTAGTCAAATTTTTAACTATTGAAGTCTAGGGACACCACTGAAAAATGATGTTGTTTTGTATTGTAAAAGTAGATGCTAGTTTTTGGTGAACCACTAGCAACAAGTTGCTGTTCAGAAGTTTAAAAGAAAAATGTTGCTGTTTGCCTCTGCTATAGGAACTAAACAGTGGTGGTTTGGTGGTGGGACTGACCTCACTCCAACTTACCTGAATGAAGAGGATGCTGTTCATTTTCACAAGACTCTGAAAGAAGCCTGTGACAAACATGATCTAAAGCTGTATCCCAAGTACAAGAAATGGTACGTGAACAAAGGTGTGCTTGGGAGGAGCAGAAAGCAGCACTGGGTGTTGGCAGTTAAGTGTACACTAGGAACTGTAGGTTCTGATGCCTTTTGAAAAGTATCAGAAAGCCCTAATGAAAATCAGAAGTGTACTGGGACAAAATGTTGTCTAAAGAAATACCTTATTTACAGAATCCTGGATTTTTCAAGTCTGAGGGCTGACAGCTGGGATCATAAGTCTACAGCCCAAAGAAAAACTAAGCTGATAAAATTCCTTTTAGCCTCTGGTGTTAAACTAGGATAAGACTTCTGAACTTGCACAAACTCTCTTTACAGTGAACTCGTGTAAATGTGCATGATTTAATGTGAGCTCTTGGGCCATCACAGCAGTTTTGAAAATCTCATTTTTGTTTTTCTGCCTTCAGTCTGGCCTTCATAGCCAGGTAATTTCCAGGTATGTCAAGGACATTGTCCTTAATGTAGAAGCTTCATAATTTGATGAAGCTGTATTTTTTTCTCTGGTGACACATTCACTGGGAGTTCAACAGCACATTTTCTAAGATGCAAATTTTTAATGTTCTTCTTGAGCTGAGAGATACAAGTGATGGGATCTTCCACTGCTAAGTGGGAACTTGCTGTTCTGTGTCTGATAATCCTATCTGCCACAGGCTGTGTATGCAGGAAGGTGGGGGTACCCTTTTGTAAGCTACTAGGTCTTGTCTGAGGACAGGAGATTAAGTGGGTGTTGTAGTTTGGGTGGCAACCACTTAGTAGAGAGACATATTGTAGAGCCTTGAGATTACAGTCTTGCTGTCGGAGGATTTTTTGCATGGTAGTTTAGAGAATCTACCTTAATGGTCTGGTTCTTTGCTGCTTAAGCAGGTTTGCAATGCCAGCTGCAGGGGGTCGGAAACGTTTTCCCACTTTGCTAAAGAAAAACATTATTACACTTACCACATTGTCTACCTGATCTAGATTTAAGATTTTTGTCAGACTTATTCTCTTTTATGTTTCTGACTCGGTGTTTTTCCCTAATTCTTCCTGCTATCATAAAATAGAAAACACGGATTATCCCAGTGAATAAAAAAATAGAGTAGCTTATCTGTTACATCTCTATGTCTTTCTTGTTATGGCCATGCCATATATAATGCTTGAGAACGATTGTGGATATATGGAAAACTGGTCCTGTATGGAAAACTAGTCCTAATGGAAGGCCAGGTTTTCTTGATGTTGATGGTTCCTGCTTCATACTTCATTTTGCTTTCTCCTCCATGTGAAGACTTGCATGCCCAAGCAAGGAATTATAAGAAAGATGGAGTTAAGTCATTCAAGTTACAGTAATTTCACAACTAAATACTCCCTGTAAATACAAAAGAGATTAACTGCTTTTAGGATAAGCTGTCCTTACTCATTTATAAACTTAAACACGAGTCATGAAAAGCCACTGCTATAATGATTCAGTCTTTCAAATTTTAACTATTAAAAAGCCTTTTTCCAAGGAAGGGTGCCATGACAGTTGCTTTCTTATCTGGTCTTGGGGCCTTAAGTTAATTTATTTTGATGAAGAAAATTCTTTTACTTGGATGCCAAAGAGAATAAATTCTCTTCCAAGTCTGAGTTCATATGAAAGCTGTCCAAATAATGTGAGAACTACATATAATGCTGGGAATGGAAGCTGTCAAGAGCCCTCAGTTTTGAAATTTTTGAAATTAGATGTCTCTGTTCAGAGTTGGTTGAGGATACGAATTGGATTAACCCACATGGGCGCATCTGCCAGGGTGTTCAGTGACTTTGTGGTGATGTGTAGCTTTACAGAGACCATTTAATCAGAGCTTTTACTGCAAGTGACGCAGGAGTGCTTTCCAGGTGATGCTGCACTGTCCTGCCTCTGGGCATCAGGGAAACAGTGGGGCACCCAGCCCTGCAGAAACTGACTTATGGGCAGTATTTCACTGGTTCTGTCCTGCAGCATGCAGCTCTTTGGAGTACTGTTCATGTCTTTGAATACTCTGGACCATATTAGTAATCATCTGACACTGCTTCTAGGTGTGACGACTACTTCTATATCAAGCACCGTGGTGAGCGTAGAGGGATTGGAGGCATATTCTTTGATGATGTGGACTCTCCCTCCAAGGAGGAAGTATTCCAGTTTGTAAAGAGTTGTGCCAAAGCTGTTGTGCCTTGTTACATTCCCATTGTGAAAAAGCACTGCCATGACTCCTTCACACCAGAGGAAAAGCTATGGCAACAGCTTCGGAGAGGACGGTGAGTACTGGAGGAACAAAAGTATACACAGGAGGTGGACTGGGCTGGCAAGAAAAAAATATGAGCTAGTTCTTCACGGTTACAGGTTGTGTGGGCCAAAAAAGCTCACCAAGAATTTAAGCATTTTTGTGCATAGAACTAATTCTGAAATCCAGTGCTAGATTGCTAAACAGGGTGCAAAGAAGGCATTTCCCACTCTCCCATGTTGCAACACAAGCAACCCAAACAAAGCGCCACCATTTCTTTTCAACTCCTTCAAAAAGCAAGAGAAGCTTTTGCTGTGTAACAGGCCAAGGGGTGTGGGTGTGCTTCATGTCCTGAATCCTGCCCTCTCCTGCAGCCCAGAGGTAGTGTATATAGGGCTACTCTGTCACATGAGGAGCTAAGGATAAAAGAATGGTGGCTTCCTATTAAGTAATGCAGGAAAACCCCAGAAAGTCAGGAATAACTGTACTTGAGTTCTTTCAGCTCCTTACATACATCTGATCCATCTGATCTTGGCATTGAAATTCCTGTAAAGGAATTGAGGATACCTGTAAAAGAATACAGAGAGTTGGATTTTTTTATTCTGGCATGGTCCAAGGTTACTGTAAAATACTTAGGAGGATGTCTAATGTCACCAACTGTTAATGCTGCAAAAGCTTAAGTACATTGGTCAATACAGTTGTACTCTGTTCTCCACGTCCTGTGACTGTTTGAGTGTATGGAGAATTGAAACTATGCTTTGTGCTTAACTAGAGTCTTTAGTTTCTGCCTGTTCTGCAGAGAAATGTGAGACTGGCATGGAAAGAGTGTAAGCATTCAAGTTCAGATCACTGGCCTGCAGCTGTTGGTCACTTAAGCAAGCATCCTTAATTTGGTGGGACTGTTCTTGGGAACATTGGGCTTTCAGGATCCAGCCTGTGGATGGGATTTAGCAAACCTGCAAAGTTTAAAAGGTGGAATAACTTTTCTAGGTTGCAGCCAGGACTAGCTCTTGAGGTCTGTCTATTTCCCTGGGTCTGTTTGCAGTTTATGGGGCTATGTAAAGCTTTCCATTTCTGCACATAGATAAGAGCTTTTCCCTTCCTGTATCTTTAAGTACAAACACCCTGTATTGGCTCTCGAGATAATCCTTGATGAATTGTCACAGCTCTGTTCCTATGCTGGGAGCAGAAAATGGTCTATTTCATCACTTACAAATCCCAGCCAGCGCTCTGAAGCTGTCTGACTTTTGCTGTTTCTAGATCTTCCCAGGAACCAGGAAACACTGTTCTGGCCTTGCTGCTTATGTGTCCTTCAGCATGGAGGACTGCACAGTAGAATTTTTTCTCTGGTTATTTTCAGTACCTTTAAGGCCTCTTTATTACATCTCCACAAAGAGAAGAACCAAGGTAAATGTAGTGTCAAGCTTGCCAGCAGGGCTGAGGCCTGGGAGGAGTACAGTACAGCATAAGAGCCTGCAGACTGCTCTCCTTAGAACAGTTGGTCTGCTCTAGTCTCTTACCTGAGGTCACTTCTCCCTGTGCTCTGTGGAGTGGCAAGGTCACACCTGCATTCCTATGCAGAGGATGCTGCAGAACAGTTGATGCCAACTCAGCAGAAAAACAGGCTGGTTTTGTTTGGCGTCTGCCATTTGAAGAAAGCACAACCAACTTCTGCTAATAAACTAGGGATTTTTCTGTTGCATCTCTTCATTCCTGTAGGTATGTAGAGTTCAACTTGGTTTATGACAGAGGTACAAAGTTTGGCCTTCTGACACCAGGATCAAGAATCGAAAGCATTCTTATGTCTCTGCCACTGACTGCAAGGTAAGGGTGTGGTTATGTGGAGTTGCAGCAGACACTGTTCTTAGTAAAATACTTCATAGGATTAAATCCAAGGTCTCTTCTGGTCTCTAGTCTCTTAACAGTGACGAGTTCATGCCTGATACAATAACTGGACAAGTACAGTTCTCTATTCTGCATATGCAGCTGCATCTCCGTTGTACTCACCTAGTTTCCAGTAGTATGTGGCATAGAGATTTTCTGGCAAAAAAAAATTATAGTTTTTTTGCTTAGTTCCTCTTGATAGATTTATTATTCTCGCTCCATGGATTTTTGCTTAGTAGCCCTTAGAAACCATGAGAGCCTCTGGCAGTCCTGCCAAATGTGGGGCAGAGAGCTGCACCGTTTAACTAACTGTGTGTTGTATGAGAAAGTACCTCTTTGTTTTCTACTTGAACCTGATGACTTAATCTGACTTCTCACTGAGTAACATTATTTTCTTCCTGTCCATTTTCTCTATTACAGTTTTTATTTTACAAGGCTTCTGGGGAGTTTTCATTGTTTGTTTTCCAGGCTGACAGTTTGTTTTCCTGCTCTTTTTATTTTTTTGTACAGTTGATGTTTCATACTTTTGCCACTTTTGCTAGGCTTAAATTTACTGTGCCCTTTCTGAACCGGGGATAAGGAACAGACAATGTAAGCTACATATCTGGATACAAGATGCAAGTGTGCTCCTGACTTATAGCGGCATAGCAATATTTTAATTCATTATTCTTTCCACAGTCCTAATATAATGTTTGTTGGCTTTGACTGCTGTTCAGCATTGAGGTGGGTTTTTTTATAGAGCTGTTACAATGCCAAAGTCTTTTCTGGGCAATAAAATTTAACTCAATCTGTGTGCAACCTTTTTCTGTGTCCATCACATCAATCAACAGTAAATTTCACCTGCCATTTTATTACTCAGTTGCTTGGCTAAATACTGTTTTTAACAGTGCTTTTAGGTTTTAACCCATCTTGCTTATGCTTGTCACACCAGGAAATTTGGCCATTTACTATTTATTCCCGTTGCTTTTGGGTGTCCTGTCATGAATTCCATAAAACTCACTAGTGAACCTCCCTCTGCTAGGGAGTGAAGGCAGTGCTGTTCTTACCATGTATCTTTATCCCACTGACAACACCTGATGTGTCCCTGACCTGGTGGTGTATGTTCTATGTTTTGACATAATTATGGTGATTGTCTGGGTTTGCCTTTTTTCATCAATGTAACTAGCTCACTTCACAGGATGAAGGGGTCATTCCTTGGGGGGCAAAATGGAAGGAGAATGTACCCATCTCTCTGTGACCGCTGACACTTTCCTTTCTCTGTCATGTCTCTTTCAATTGCTTTTTCAATGAAAAAAGGGATCTTTCACCACTTTTGTTCTTAAAACCAAAATTCAACAAAGACTCATAGAGCTTCCAGTTGAGATTCTGGAAAAAGGTTGTGTCACCGTCAGAATTCTGTGGGTTCCTGGTTTTGTTCCTTTTCCTAGTTATACTAGTGTGTCACAAGAGACTGTTACAAGATTTTTGCAAATAGACCTGCATGCCTTATGGGACATAGGGGTACTGCTCTTTCCTTTTTCCTTGTCCTTCCAGATTTTTCAAAAGTTGGTAAAGAGATGAAGCTAACATTTCTCCCATCTGCCCTGGTGACATTATTATTTGTTTTTACTGAACTTGTGATTTGTAACCATATCTGTCATCTCAGCCAAGAGTATCAACTGTGTATGTAGCTTTGCATCCTTAGAAAAGACAACTCCAGTCCAAACACCGCCTGGTGCAGGAGAAGTGGCTGTGAGCTGGGCCATTTGAGTGAGTTTCCCTTCTCCTTGCAGGTGGGAATACATGCACAACCCACCAGAGAGCTCGAAAGAAGCAGAAATGCTGGAGGTTCTGCGAAATCCCAAAGACTGGGTGCACTGACACGGATCATAAACAGGATTGATTTCTTCCACTGAGCCATTCTGAGAGAACAGGAATGCCTGCAAACTAGCCCATTCAAACTGCTGTTGCATGGTGTTTCAGTGCGTCTATTTATACTCTTACCTCGTGCCTTAATTATGCTGTAGACTTGTTAAAACTTGCAAGTGTGTGAACTCATTCTTTTAGATTGATGGGCTAACAGTGTTATCCCTAGCTGCTGTTGCCTTGTGAAGGACCGGTGAACACCTCACAGGGCTACTCTGCATGCTTTAGATGACTGCAAAATGGCAAACTACTGTGGTGTCTTCAGGGAAATGAAAGGATTATCTGTGCCTAAATAGCACTGCTTGCCTTTATAAAATGTTGGTATGCTTAAAAACATTTTTTTAAAGAATGAAGGGAATATTTGGTATTACATTAAACCTTAAACTGTGCTTTCAGGAAGCTGTGGAAAAGGTAGTACTTCATCATGTGTTTTTTGATGGTATCTTGTTGATTGTAGAGGGGGGAAATGGTTTAAGATGTGCTTATAACTTGGCTGATGTGAGTTGAGGTCTCAGTGTTACCTCATGAGAACGGAAGGATGGCTGTCCGTTTGAGAAAATCAGCACTGAGCATCTGTGCAGCAGACCACACAGCAGAACAATGCTGCTCGAGCCAGTTCCATTGCCAGGGAGGTTGACAGTGGATCAGGATGCTGTTGGATGTTGCCCTAAGGCATCCACCTCTGCCTTCGCGCTCCTCCTAGCATTGGGCTGATTGGCTTGTCTCCCAGCTCGAACTTCGCTGAGGGGCCGGAAGGGGAAAAAAGCAAGTGGAGAACGGGTTTTCTTTCCCCCCGATCGAGGGAAAAAGTTGTTCTTTCCTCCCCGTCGGGGAATCGAACCCCGGTCTCCCGCGTGACAGGCGGGGATACTAACCACTATACTAACGAGGAGTTGGACATGGGAATGTGGTCTCCCCTCCACGAGCCGGTAGCACCTCACTTGCTGCGAGCTTCTGGTGTACGGGTGGTGCCTGGCTTGGCTCCAGGAGCAGGGCAGGGTGGGGAGAGGCGGCGGCGCGCCTGGCACTCACTGTCCCCCCATGATCGCCCAAGTCCAGCTTCCTCTTGGGAGGGACCGCGTTCCTTTCCGTATTAGCCCTCCGCCCCTAAAACAAAATAAAGAGATCCTCTGCTAAGTCTTTTCTCCAAGGGGAAAAGAAAAAGGACAAATTGGCCCGTACGGGGATCGAACCCGCGACCTTGGCGTTATTAGCACCACGCTCTAACCAACTGAGCTAACCGGCCAACTTCCTGAGAGCTGTTTGAGGATCAAGAGGTGAGGCGCTCCCACAGACGTGCCGTGGGTCCAGCCGCTGCCGAGCGCCGCTCTACAGCGATCGCTCTTCGTAGACACCGCCTCGGCGAGTTGTTTCATGGAGCCATGGTAGAGCAGCAAGGGCACCAACCGGGGTGACGAGCATTCCTAAAAAATTGAGACTTTCGCACCTTTCGTTTTTCTCTGCCTGCTCCCTCCTCCGGTGCGCGGCGATTAATTGCGGGCGGCACGGAGCGGCTCGGCTCGGCTGCACCCCGCACACGGACGCGCACCTCCCGGCGGAGCAGCAGCACCACCGCAACGAACCGCCACGCTTTGTAGGAGCCATTGCCGACCCTTCCCTCTCTCCCTCCTTTTGGCCACGCCGCGGACGGAGATGCGATGGAAAGAGTGATGGGTCCATTCTCCCTGTGAAGGGTCACTTGTGAAATCAAGGCATTGATTAGAAAAATGCCGAAAATATTTCAGAATTAAATACCTCTGAGTCAGTGAAAAAGTTGTAGAGGAAGAGGAGATAATTAAATTCCCAGCCCTTCCCTTCACAAACCGTCAGTATGAGTGCTAAATTGAGCTCTTCTCCTTTGTTTCATTTGCTGCTAACACGACCTATCATTAAATACATCAATAAAAAACATACTAGGAAGCCAAATATAAGGTAATATCTGCATCGAGAAGCATATATAAAGGTATCATGATGTGAAAAACGCCAATCACTTGTTTTTAAATTTTTTAAAAGTTTAATAGTAATAAAATGGTTAAAAAGAATAGTAACACAATTAGAGTAATAACAATTAGGACAAATTGAATCAGGACAATATGAGACAATAAAAACAAAGAGTTAGGGACGTCCGGGTACCTTTTTCTGGGCATCGCGAGCCCGAAAAAGGACACCGGCTAACAAAGGATTAACCCTTAAGAACAACAGCCCGTTGCGTATTCATACACCTCATACATGATGCATAAATTCCATTCAAGACAGGATTCCGTCTGGTCAGTGTCAGCTTCTTCCTTCTAATCCTAACAGCGCCTTTGAGGCGGGAAGAAGTTCGTTTCTTCTGACAAGAAGGCAATAAATTCCCTTTCTCTGAAAGATCTAGGTGTCCTGTGGCTGCTATCTCGCTGCAAGTCCTTTCTGTTAAACAAAGCATCTTACATAGCATAGTTTCTATTTTAACAATTTTTATAACCTAAAACTATATTTAACACAGTACTTAAGAGAATTAATAAAGCATTTATTTCTAACACAACACATATAATATTCATTTTAATATTTGTGAAAGGCCAATTATAAAATACATGCATTGTGAAAAGCCAATCATAAAATACATGCATTTTTCACAATGACAATACAAGAGCTTCCTCAAATCCTGGGCAATATTTAACAGAGATGTTCCCACATGCTGCAGAAAAAGACCCCAAAGCAGCGACTAAAACAGTGACCAATAAATCGTGTGAGGAGATGGTCACAGATCATGTGTAAGAAAATATGGAGTGAGGAAGGAAAAAGACAGGAGACACCTGATTGACAAAAGGGCAGAAAACATCAGATATACATGAAGAAGAAAGAAGCAGAAAGCCCCACAATAAGGGGGCTTTTTAGAATAAAGACTTTTAAATTGAAAAGGCATCATTTACTGGGCCTTAAAAATAAGTGGGCAGTCAGAAAAAATTATTTGATTAGCTGTAGAACTGGAAGAATCTGCAAAAAGTGACATACCTAAAAATGCAACCCTGACGTGGTCTAAATTCAACAGATGCTGTTTTTCTTTCCTTAAGCAGCAGCATTCAATCACTAATACTGTGGGACTCCAAGACTGTAGGTTTTACTCCATCAGAAACCACAGTCCTCAGAAGTTGATAAAAAAATTTTAGGGAACAGCACTGAAGCAGTAGAATCACTCCAGAGGCAAGATGAAGACTGCCTGTTGTGAGCAGAATATGGATTTAAAACTGTGTCTCAAGCTTTCTCAAAAATTGATTTTGTTAGAATTTCAAGCTCAAGAAGCATCATGACAAAGACAACAGTCAGAGAAGAGAGAAGCTGTACGGTTTCTGCTGTTGTGAGTAGACCTCATCTCACTGTAAAATAATTTCAGAGCCACTGGGACAAGGCCTTTTTCTGAGCAGATTGCTCAGTAAAGAAAGATCAACTGTGAATTTGTGTGCCAGGAGCCAGAAGATACAATGCAACTGCAATGAAATGTGGTGTCTTTCTGCAAGAGAAGGGATTGCAGCCCTAACTCATATTATTACCAACATCGATCTTTTTCTCTTAGGTTATCCCTAACTTATTGACCACTCATTCCTTTAAAATACCATTTTCTAAGAAAATTATTATATAAGCATTTCAGTATTTAAAAATGCAAGAAGCACAGTTTGTTTTGCTCCTATTGTGTCATTAGAGTTCAAAATACATTTCCAAATACATTTCCCAGTCTTTCAGGATAAGAAGAATGCCTAGGGAGAGGTTTACATTATTTTTTCTTCCAAGAGTAAGAAATAAGTAATCGTCTTGTCAACAGTTGAATCCTTAATGTGCAGGTGAAAGATGGTGAATCTTTGATGACAGATGTTTGTCAAAATGCAATACTTAGAACTACATGTTTGAAACGCCTGTTTCCTTTTCCCTTCCCCAAGGAGTCAGATTTAATAAATTTAATACTTTCAACAACTATTCCAAGAAAACCACTTAAGATGAACTAGTCCAAGAATGAGGAAGTAAAGGATGACATTTACTTTCCCCCTCTTAATTACAGTACATTGCAAGTAAGTGATCATGTTCATAAAACTCA